>NW_022589729.1:22683691-22769089 GCF_004348235.1 Phoca vitulina
CCCCCCCCCCCCCCCCCCCCGCCAGGAGTCTGGCTCCAGGCTCAAGCGCCTTTGTCTCAAGAGGAAGATGTGTTTGTCTGGTTGGCTGCTTCCTCTCACAAATTCATACATACTTGTGATTTTGAAAGATCAAACAATAGAGAAATACATCAAAGAAAGGATGAAGGTCCTCACTGCCCTTCAAAGGGGTAACCATGGTAACAGATGTGTATCCCTCCAAGACCTTTGCTATGCTTTTCTCTATCTCTCTCTCTCACACACACACACACACACACACACGGTTTTTTGTTTTGCTTGGTTTTTTACATGATAGGGTTCTTTTTTTTTTTTTTTAAAGATTTTATTTATTTATTTGACAGAGACAGAGATAGCGGGAGCAGGAACATAAGCAGCAGGAGTGGGAGAAGGAGAAGCAGGCTTCCCCTCGAGGAGGGAGCCCGATGTGGGACTCGATCCCAGGACCCCGGGATCATGACCTGAGCCGAAGGCAGACGCTTAACGACTGAGCCCCCCAGGCGCCCTACATGCTAGGGTTCTTTATGTTAACTACGGTCACTACAGAGCCTAGAACAGTGCCCAGCATTCGGGAGCTACTGCCAAGTATTTGATGAATAAATGAATATGATATACATAGTAGCTAGTAACTTATTTTTAACTTAAAATTATCTATTTGGGGCAACTTTATACATACACATGCGTCTTTTTTTTTTAAGCCTTTTTTTTGAGAGCAGTTTTAGGTTCACGCCAAAATTGAACAGAAGGTACAGAGATTTCTCATGTCCCCCAGCCACCACACATGCACAGCGCATTAACCAACACCCCCCACCAGAAAGCCGTGGTTTACCTTGGGGCTCCCTCCTGGTGTCGTACGCTCTCTATATACATATGACAAATGTATAATGACATGAATTCATCATTCTAACATCATTCAGAGTATTTTCACTGCCCTAAAAATCCTTTGTGCTCCGCCTACTCATCCCTCCTCCCCCACCCAGCAACTAACAACTGATCTTGGTCTCGTTTCCATAGTTTTGCCTTTTCCAGAATGTCATATATTTGGAATCATACAGTATGTAGCCTTTTCAGACTGGCTTCTTTCACTCAGTGACTGACCTTTAAGTTTCCCCCATGACTTTTCCATGGCTGGATGGCTCACACACCTTTGTTTGGTGTATGCTCGGATGTGAAGTATTCCACACTATGAATGTGCCATAAAATATTAATCGTTGCAGGTTTTGGCAACCCCAACAGCACCTCAGGAACAGTCGTGCATAAGTATGAACATTTCCACCAGGCAGATTCCTAGAAATGGAATTGCTGGGTCAAAGCATATATAATTTTAAACCTTGGTCAACGCTGCCAAATTGTTCTCCAAAAAGGCTGCAATGACTATGACAGTGCCCTTTCCACACACCCTCACCAACACCAGATATGATTAATCCATTACAGAATTGCTTTTATCATGAGCAACACGCCCCCCCGCCCCCCCGTGGGCTTTAATTAAAATGGAAGTGTGTGGGGCCCCTGCTGTTTGGCAGGCACTGTGCTAAGCATGGCGCTTGCTTTATCTCTAACTCCCCCCGAGGCTGGCATCGCTATCGTTCTCCTTTGCAAGAGGAAGAACTTCACTAGTAAGAGGCAAGACTTTAAATTGGTCTGGCCCTGCGGCTCCTGCCCGCAGCGTCTCCCGTGTGGGACCACCGGACCAAGTGTGGCTGGAGTCCGTCTGGAGGCGCTCCCAGAAAGGCGGGCGCGCGGAGTGAGGCCGCTCTTTGCCTCCAGCCTCCCGTGTCTCCTCTCCCAGTCGCCACTGGAGGCAGTGGAACCGCATCTTTCGCTGGAAGTGCCATGACGTGATCAAGTCCAAGGTCTTCTATTGGCTGGTGATCCTGGTCGTTGCCCTCAACACCCTGTCAATCGCCTCCGAGCACCACAACCAGCCTCTGTGGCTGACCCACTTGCAAGGTGAGACACAACAGAGTGAAGCCGGGAAGAGGACAGATGAGGCCAATGGCCAAAGCCAGCCCGTAGCAGCTCAGGTTTGGCAGAAGACGTCAGGCAGATATTGACATTGTTTTCTAGAAATTACAGGCTGGTAGTACTTCTTTCCTCGTGGCATTACCAGGGGGCAATAAGAGCAACTCTTTGGGAAGCCCAGGCGTCTGGGTAGAGGATCACAATTTCGGATACCGAACATAAGGATTACGAGCAATCTAGATCTCCAAGCATCCAAGTTCAAATTCTACTCCCAAAACAGCAATCTTTCACCAACTATTTATTGTATGCATACTATATGTAAGGCATAGAAAAAGAACTCAGACATGAAGAGAATTAATATACTGCTTTTGCCTTCCAGGAGCGTTCTTAGCCAGAGGAGAAGATAGATGCTCACGAATAATGTCAAGTCCATATAGGGACAGCAACAATAGAGGCAAATATGAGGTAGCAAGAGAAGGATTACAGGGGAGGAATGTTGGAGCTCCATGGATCTTAAAGAATAAGTAGATGAGCCCCCCAGCAGTCAAAGGGAGGGGAGGATTCCCACAGAAGGAACAGCATGTGCAAAGATGTGCAGATATAGAACAGTATGGAGAATTCAGGGAGCTGTAAGAACTTCAGATGTGACTGAGAGCAGCAGGAGGGGTGTTTGCTCATAGAGGCCCTTAAATACTTGAGTAAAATGTGGGGACTTTAAGCCTCAGGCGATGGGAAGCTAATGAAAAGTTGTCAGCAGGAATAGAACACGATCAGACTAGAGTTTCTGAAAGATCAGCTTTGGTGGAAGCCAAGTCAGCCTCATCCCCATGATAGATGTGCCTCTGCATGTGGAGCTCTGGACTGCGAAAAGGCAGAGACTAAGAGAACCGGGAGACCAGTCCCAACATGGTGGACCAACTAAGCGCGCTCCCCACTGTAGACACATAGCAATGCTGCCTAAGTCATAATAACAATATTTCAAAGAAAGGCAAGGAAGTCTCTGGATGGCAGAAATGAAGAAACCACTGAAAGCCAGAGCAGTGAGCTCATGAGTTGATTTCCAGACACATTCTAGACCTACAGCTAAACTCTAAAGGGTGGCGGTTGGGTCCCATGCGCATGCAGGGACAGGAGACTGGTCCCACAGCCTGGGTGAGGTGAGGAACAGAACTGACCCCCTGCATAGAGCCAGAGCCTAGGGCTGCCCCTATGTGAGGGAAGCAAAAATTTCACCGCATTGGGCCAGGGAAAGAAGGTGGAAGTTTATCCATGCTGGAGGCTCTGGGAATAAGGAAAAATGTCTCAGGTGAAAAATTGAAACCCAATCTGTGCCCTGTATAAGTATGGGGTCCAATTTGCACTGTTCCATATGGTATAGGGACCCTAAGCTAAGATAGTAACATAAAAAACTAGTCACAGGCAAGTGAAACCCCTGTGGTGCCCAGCAGAAGCAAACACAAGCCACCTCTTAGGGATGCTTCTCAACCCAAGGCATACAGAATTCCTGCAGGGAAAATGTTTCCCAAAGAAGAGCTCACAACAAAACAATCGCAAACCAAATTAGGAAGAGGGCCACCCTGAGGAAGAATTATCAAGCACAACCAACAGGAGTTAGCAACCCCAGGAGCCTAAAGTAGTAGAACAGTACAAAAGACACTATGCTTAAAGTGATGAAAAAGATAAAAGAAGGGATATAACGAGAAAAGAAGACTGTCTTTTCCTATGGGAAGGAGCTAGGAAAAAATGCACTAGATGAGATGCATGCATGCATGCATTCATTGCCACCAATCTTCTCGAGATCCCCTTGACTTTGCCAAGCATTGCCAATGCATTGTCAATGCCCAAATGTGGACAAGATGTGAATACTGTTCACCAAAAGGAGTCAGAGATTTGAGGTTCCTGACCTATGCAGATAAATGGGTGGTAGTGCCACTTACTGAGATGGGGAAGGCAATCAATGGCTGGGTGTGTTTGGGGATGGGGGAGGATGGGCAGTACTCAGCAACTTAGTCTTGGGCATGTTGAGTTTGAGGTACCTTTGAGATATCCCAATGGAAATGTCAAGAAGGCAGATGGAAAAACAGGTCTGGAACTCAATGGAGAGGTCTGAGTTGAAGAATTAAAATTCAGGAGTCGTTGGCAGGGATGGCCATTGAAGCTACAGTCTTAGAAGATAGCACCAGACCAGCAGAGGATAGCGTATGCTAAATGTACAGCTCAAGGTCAGCATCCAAAGATTAGGTAAAGAATTGCATCTGCAGAGGAAGCTTGGGAAAAGCAGGAGAAGCAGAAGAAATCCAGAGGGATATGGGGTCACAGAAGCTAAGGAAAGAGAATATTTGAAAAAGCAAGGCTGGTCAACTGTGCCCAGGGCTTCTGGGAGGTCAGGAAAAAATGAGGGTTAAAATGCCCATTGGATTTAGTGACCTGGAAGTCATTGGTAAGCCTGAGAGAGTTTGTTGGTGGTGTGATCAGGTGGACCCAGTTAGGTATGAGTTAGAGAGCAAATAGGGCAGGGCAGGGCAGGCAGAAGTGAAGGGATCCAAGTAGATAACTCTCTGGAAGTTTGGCTGTGATAGGGAGGAGAGAGCTAGGGCAGCAGCTACAGGGAAAATGGGGACTTGGGCATTTAAAAATGGTGATGGGAGAATCCAGTTGAAAGAAGTTAAACACACAGGAAAGAAAAGGGATCATTGACAGTGGATTTTGTGAGGTGGGGGTTGGGGGGTGGGCAAAGCATAGGTGGACAGGTTGGCTTTGGATAGGTAGAGGACCCCCTCCTCCAGCAGGAGAGAAGGACGTGTACAGTAATGAGAGAGTGGCAGAGCTTAATTAACTTAAGTGAAATTAAAAGTAATAAGACTCACTTGAGTTAAACGTGGTATGGTTTAGCGTTTGAGAAATTTACATCAGCGTTCCTTCAATGGGCAAACATTCGCCAGGTTTTACGGATTTTGAGAGTGGAAAAGGGATGATGTTTTGGAAACATGGTGAGGGTGCTTGGGGCGGAGGGCTCGGCCAGGGCAGAGGCCTGGAGGCAGGGCGGGGAGGGAGGGAGGGAGAGAGCAGCGCTGAGGCTGGGTCGCCCACCCTGCAGACGCGGCCAACCGGGTGCTGCTGGCCCTCTTCACCATCGAGATGCTGATGAAGATATACGGGCTGGGACTGCGCCAGTACTTCATGTCCATCTTCAACCGCTTCGACTGCTTCGTGGTGTGCAGCGGCATCCTGGAGATCCTGCTCGTGGAATGGGGCGCCATGAGCCCCCTGGGCATCTCCGTGCTGCGCTGCATCCGCCTCCTTAGGATCTTCAAGATCACCAAGTGAGCGCCGGGCGGCGGGCAGGCGCAGCTCCCGGGGGGACCCAAGAGGACAGCGTGCCTGGTCTGGTCCGCACGGGCTCATTCCCTGTGGTCTGGGGTCTGGGCAAGTTCACATGTGGCCTCTTGCCCAGGACTTCCCTCCCTCCTTGAAAGAAATGACTTTCCCCTTTTGACCTCATTCCTTTATTTTTTCCTCCTTACCTCTTACCATCTTGTGGCAGGGCAGGGATGCTGGGGGGCATGGAGAGGAGGGAGGAAAGAGGATAAGAAGAGCGTGGGAGAGGGAGGAAGGAGAGGAAGATGAGAGGAAAGGAGAAATAGGGAAAGGCGATGGAAATGAGGAGGCGGAATGAATAAGGAGGGAGGGAGCGTGGTGAGGGAGCAGAGACGTGCTCATCGGTTTCCCAGGGTTTATTGGGCACCCTCCTGAGCTGGGGACTGTGCTAGGCACAGGGGGTGCAGGGGTGCATGGGAGAGACGTGGTCCTTACTCTCATGGGTTCTGCAGTCTGGTGGTGTGACGCCCCTTCTCCCTCTGCGTCCCCTCAGGCCTGAGCCTTTGCCCTAGCCTGGCCAGACCTCAGGCAGTCCACGGAGGGGGCACTGGAGGGGGGCGCTGCTCCTCTCCACCTGTGACCCTCTGCCTTCAGGTATTGGACGTCTCTGAGCAACCTGGTGGCGTCCCTCCTCAACTCCATCCGCTCTATCGCCTCCTTACTGCTGCTGCTCTTCCTCTTCATCATCATCTTTGCCCTGCTGGGCATGCAGCTCTTCGGGGGCAGGTATGACTTCGAGGACATGGAGGTGCGGCGCAGCAACTTTGACAACTTCCCGCAGGCCCTCATCAGTGTCTTCCAGGTAGGCGGTGCTGCGGGTGTTGAATTGCACTTCTGTCCTTCAGGAGCAGGGTGGGCATCACCTCCTCCAGGAAGCCTTCTCGGATCTGCTGGTTTGAGTTCAAGGTCCCCTATCCAGGCTCCGTCTTCCCCTGTGCTCCTCTCCATTGCAGTAGTTGCTATTTGTCTCCTCCACCCTCCGGAGCCTAGGAGCTGCGCCCAATTTGTCCTATTTGTCTCTGTCCCTGGTACCTAGCAGAGTTCTGGCCCATAGCAGGGTCACTGATGCTGACTGAATGGCGTCCAGGGGCCTGTTTCTCTCCCATGCACTACTCCTCTCTCTGAGCGTAGAGTCAGACAGTGAGCTATTCCCCAACAAGACTGAAAAAGCCCCAGAGAAATACCAACCGTTTCTCATTGCGAAGACATGGCTCAGCTAATGTTCTCTAGAAGCCACCAAAGGAGCGTGGCTGTGACTTACCTGAGGCCTCCAGAGCCACGGGCCTCCTGGAGGAGCTTCCTCAGTGTAGGGCAGAGAAACGCTCCCCTGTGTTGGAGCCGGCACTCATGAGGAACATCAGCTTGTTGGCACCAGTGAGAAGGGCAGTGTGTGTCCATCAGCTGGTCTTATAGATGACCTCGCCCTCTCTTCCATTCACCCCATGGCTGGTTGGGCATCACGTCTGACAAGGCACTTGACATTTCACACTAGTTCTGGAGGCTGGGAGGCCAGGAGGCCTGGGTGGGCTCAGTACAGTTAAGCCTGGGCATTAGGAACGGAGACAGGGAGGTGGTGACCCCACAGTCAAACTCCTTGGCCCTGGAGAGGCAGCAGTAATATTTCTGACCATTGGAAGAGGTTCCAGGAGGAGAGCCAGGACCTTTCATCCTGGCCGTGGATGAAGAGAGGAAAGGTCTAGGGGCCTTTTGGGCCATGTGGTCCCGAGAGAAGACCCTCGAGTCCCTCTGCGCCACCCCCCACTGTGTTCCCTCTCCCCCTAGGTCCTGACAGGTGAAGACTGGAACTCCATGATGTACAACGGGATCATGGCCTATGGTGGACCGTCCTACCCGGGGGTGCTAGTGTGTGTTTATTTCATCATCCTTTTCGTCTGTGGCAATTGTATCCCCTTGGGAGGAAGAGGGCACAGAAAAGAGCTGAGGGAGGGGGTGGGAGAGACGGTCTGAAAACGGGGGGTCAAGGGCACGCACATGCCAGGCAGCAGGCCCTCCGGCTGGAGGGGCGCCCCCAGACTCATGGTGCGGGGCAGGGGGCTAGGACATAGCATATAGCAAGTGCAGGATAATTCCTTCCACTGGGAAAGTTCAAGGACTACAGAGGTGACTGGTTATAGGCGGGAGGATTTCATCCCAGAGAGGCTGGTGAGCCTGGAGCAGGCAGGAGGAAGGACAAGTTTTGGCTGTGGGGCCATGAAGATGGTGGGCAGCCTGGTCCAAAGGTTTGGGAGGCAGGGAGGGAGGAATGAGCGAAGAGGAGACCGAGAATGAGGCAAGCAGATGGGAGGTGAGGTGGATGGGGCAGAAAGAGCCAGCAGTTCCCCGGGGGTTCTGACGTCTGCACATGGAATTTGGTATTATGAGTAGAGGGGGTGGGGAGGGAACCAGTGTTCCTTGAGCTCATGTGTGCTGAGCATGACACTCACGGACAATGCCTCATTGACTCCCCACACAGCCCTGTGTGGGAGCGGGGATCAGTCCTGGATGGGAAATGGGGGGCCCTCAAGGCTCATCATGGGCACCCCTGTGCAGCCAGGCTTCCCTGAGGATGCTCGTCCATGTCCTCATGCCCATGCCATCCCATGTGGTAATTCTGGCAAGAGGTTCTCTGACAAGCCCACCAAGGGAGTGGGGTTAAGTCCTGCCAACCCCTGGGCAGGGTGGGATCCTGGCCCCAGAGGTTTCCCTTTCATCCACAACCCAAGACTCCTTAGCGGGATGCCCTCAGATATCCTGCTCAATGTCTTCCTGGCCATCGCTGTGGACAACCTGGCTGAGGCTGAGAGCCTGACTTCTGCCCAGAAGGCCAAGGCTGAGGAGAGAAAGCGCAGGAAGATGTCCAAGTGAGTGCTACATCCCCAGCAGGGAGGGACGTGGCGTGCTTGGTGGTGGTCTCCCAGCTCTGTGCAGGCGGCTCCTTGGAGCCTGATGAACAGGGGTTGTGCCTGGTGACCCCTGCCCCAGGGGGCAGCCTTCTGCAACCAGCACGTCTAGGGATGGCTGATGTCCTATGAGGTGTCCCTGGGCGCAGAATTGGAGGTGGCCTCAGGAAATGTGACGGCAGAGCCAGGTGGGTTGGACCAGGGGACCCTGGTGGGGAGTTCTAGGAATTCAGCCGGCCCTGCCACTGAGTCACCGTGCTTCTTGCTTTCCCTCTGCTGAGCCAGGGGCGTGTCAAATGTGAAGTGGTGGTTGGCTTCTCGGGTCTGTTACAATTCTCTCCCTCTGTGAGTTTGTTGTGTAACTCTCCGGAGCCTGAGACTCTCCTCTAGGAGGAGACAGGTCTCCCAGACAGTGTTTCTCAAACTCTAATTGCAAATGAATCACCTGGGGATCTTGTTAAAATACTGATTCTGATTCAGGAAGCCTGGGGTGGGGTTGATGGTCTGCATTTCTAACAAGCTCCCAGGTGGCGTGGATGCTGCGGGCTGGAGAACCATACTGAGTGGTTCTAGACAAAGGCCTGCTTCCTCCAGTGTCCATGCCTGCAGGAATGGTATGCCCATTCCTGGGAGGCAGGCTGGGAAGAGAAAGAGAGAAAGACCAGCAATGGTTGAGCCCCACCTTGGACCAAACCATGCTCCCACACTGAATTCTTTATGAAAAAGGTGCAAAGCCACTTTCCACCCATTTACCCATCAATGAACACTGGGTGTGGCTGACCAGTGAGCCATATTTAGCCACGGGCCCAAGCTGGGCATCATGCCCTCTCATCACAGACTTGCCCAGGCCTGTAACCTTTCCCTTTTGGCAGCCTACACTGCTCCATCCTCCACAGAGCCCCCTGAGCCCTTGGTGCAGGATCCCCCTGAGGATGCCATCAGACTAAGCAAATCCCCGAGAACTGTCTGGTTGGGCTTCCACTGTGGGCTTCCTCGGTTTTTTAACTCAGGGGTCTCCCAGACAAGTCAGAGGAGGAGAAATCAGTGATGGCCAAGAAGCTGGAACAGAAACCCAAGGGTGAGGGCATCCCTACCACTGCCAAGGTGAGCATATCATGTGGGGTATTTTCAGAGGCAGGATGGGGAGGAACTCTGCAAGTCCTCTGGGTCACCCCCATGACTTAGGGTGCTGGTGGGTGGGTAGGGAGGTGGAGAGGGGCTATCTGCTTGGTTATCAGCCAGGTGAGGGCATCTGTCTCCACTCTACTGGAGAGAAAGTCAATGGCTACACTCCCACAAGGAATCCTTTGTACTGAAAGGCACAGATGCCCCAGTCTGGGAACCAGAATTCCTCAGAGTCCCAGCTTCCCACCCCAGTCAGGGTGTCTCCTGCCCCACTTGACACCCCCTGTTCCATTGTGAGACCCAGACAGGATTCCCACCACTTCCTGCTTGCTCCAGCCTCGCTCTACTCAACCCTTCTGGAAGCTGAGGAAGCAGAGGTCAGAGGGTTGGGGAGATGGGCCCCAGAGAACTAAACCGGGAGTGCCATGCACAGGCTCAGACAGGCTGAGGTCTTGGCAACTCATCTGACCATTCTGGGCCTGGCTTCTCATTTGTAAAGAGGGAATGATCCTAATATTCCCTACTCCCCAGGCTGTAGGGAGGATTGAGCTACCGCCCACGCTGACCCTCCAGTAAATGCTCAGTAAGCGGAAACTGCAGGTTTGCTTTCGTCATCTTCATTGTATTCCTTCCGACAGCTGAAAATCGATGAATTTGAATCTAATGTCAATGAAGTGAAGGATCCCTACCCTTCAGCTGACTTCCCAGGTGAGGATCCTGGGACTGTCGGGGGTGTATCCCGGGGCTGATTTCTCTCCAGGGGCAATCTCTTGCGTGTCCCCTACCTGGACACTTCCATGAGGGGATCACGACACAGAGACATCCCTTCTGACCTAGTCACACATGTAAGCCATCTGCCAGCCTGCCTCTCTCTACAATACACACGATCGAAACCCCCACACATTCTATTTTCATTTAATTCAGCTAGTATTTGTTGAGTGCGCATTATGTACTTCAGTGCTGAGGACTCCATTTTCAAGTTTTCCATTCTGGCCACACGGAGCAGACCACAGATGAGGACATGTCTGTCTATATGGGGTAGGAGATGGACAGGTTCCTCGCCCCCAAAGTGTCCGGCAGTGCTGGGGGCTAGACTGACACATGAATAAATAGAATCTTGACTTGCACTGTGGGAAAATCAAAATGAAGGAGACAAGGGTAGGGTGGGCAGGAGGGTAATACACAGCCACAGATGAACGATGAACGTCTCCCAAATGCAGATAACCGTGGCTGCCGCAGAAAACCATTCATCTGTGCCAAGGAGAGAACACCTTGGGAAGAGCAGAACCAGGCTGGGTTCATGTGAAAGAGCCACGTGGAAGAGGCCTGAAAGCCCCAGAGCTCTGAGGTTCTCTCTTAGCTCACTCACGGGTCCTCGGAGCACAGGGTCACTGGTGCAATTTCACGGCTATTTGTGGAATTGGCTGATTAGCATCTGTTTGCCCCAGTGACTCTTAAGCTCCAGGGGGACTTTTTGTGCTCCAAATGGCACCCGCATAGGCACTCAATAAATAGAATGAATGAACACATGAAAGGATTTTGCAAAGTGAATGTGTGGGGAGCATGGAGCTGATAGAGACAGGACTAATAATATTTCTTCAAATGTCTGCTAGCAATGAATATTTGGGTTTTAAAATAATTCATCTCAAGCTGTTTCATCTAAGGACCATGACCTAGCAGATGAGCATGGCTGGTGTGCCGGGGAAAATGGCTGACCCAGGAAATGGGAGGTTAAGGAAAGGGAAAAGGGTTAGAAAGAAGGGGGAGGGTAGAGGGTCGAGGGGATGTGGGGTGGGCAGTTGGAAGAGAGTTCTCACCAAGGAGGTTGAATATGTTTATCCTGCTTCTTTCCAAAGACCATTTGAAATGGCTTAAGCTTAGGACAAAATATATGGACAATGAAATTAACAAAATGGGCGTAGACAAGGGAAAAAAGAAAGCAAATATACTAACTCTAAGAATTAACAGTTTCTTCCATTAAGCATAAGATGTGTTTCGGGGTCCTTGGCAGCCAGGGCAAGATGGGAAGTGTCACATGAGGACGCTGGTTGTGAGGAAGGAGAAAGGGTGGTGAAGCTGAGAGCCTGTGCGGAGAGCAGAATCGAGTGCAGAGAGCAGAATATAGTGGCTCTTTCTGGGCTTCCCCCAGGGGCTCTGTCAGGGGGCCAGTAGAGGTAGGGATGAGGTGACTATGGGGTGAGGGCAACAAGAGACTGGGCAAGACCTGCACAATGAGGGGCACCCCGACTTTTGACAGCGCCCTGCAGTTTGATCACTGGATCCTCGCCTCCCCCTTCTCCCTGAGGAGCTGTCTCATAAGGCCATGAGACCTACCAATAAACCTAGAGGGTCCATCTCTTCCTCCTCTACCCCTCCCACCCTGGTATCTGCCTCCGTACTGGCGACTGGCTGAAGCTCAAGGAATATTGATTTTTTTTTTTTCATGCTGGCAGTTCCTCTCTGAAATGATTATTTTTAGAATCCTAGCCCAGGAGAGGAACTCAGAGTCTATTTATTTCAACAAGCCTCCTGCCCCTAATCAATTTCACAAATTGGGAAGCTGAAGCCCAAGAAGGACAGTGACTTGCCTAGTTGGCTCAGCAAGTTAGGGGCAGAGCCTGGACCACACCTCAGGTCTCAACTGAAGCAGGTTCCCCTCTCTACTTCCCAGCTGCGAGCATTTGAGATGGTGTGAGTCCAGCCCTGAGACAGAAGATGAAACAGCAAGTCTCCTTGACTTTGCTCCTGGCCCCACTTCAGGAGGGTTCTGGGACCGACAGTTTTCCCTGACAGTTCACACCTATTCCCTGAGGGGAAAGGGAGATGCCTGGGCTGGACTCTGCTGACATCCTCGTGGCCAGCATTGACCTGCTACCACCCTCACTTTCTGGTTGCTGGGGGTTCATGGTTGCATTCAGAGCACAGAAGCCTGGGGAGCAGTAAAGTATGTAAAGATGCCCCCGATTTCTCTCTCTCCCCTCCCCACAGGCGATGATGAAGAAGATGAGCCTGAGATCCCCGTGAGCCCCCGACCACGCCCCCTGGCTGAGCTGCAGCTGAAAGAGAAGGCAGTACCCATTCCAGAAGCCAGCTCCTTCTTCATCTTCAGCCCCACCAACAAGTGGGTGGCCCCACGGCTGCTGTGTCGGGTGACTGATGGGGCTCTCAAAAAGGGCTGGTTTCTGCTCTGAAAAGACCCCTTTCTCCTGATTCTCTGGGCTTACAATTACACCGTGAGAAACTGACTCCCTTAACTAAGATCTTGCGCCCTGTTTAAAATGCTAGTATCTCTGGGAGAAGTAGTGCTTGAAACCTTAGCAGTTACTTACACCTAAGCGGTGTATATTTTGTATATTTTGGTTCCTTCTGAGGGCAAATTTAGACAGCACAAGGGAATGAGAACCAGGTGAAGCTGTAGTTCTTACTGGCTTCACAGTTTTACACCTTTAAAATATGCATAGACTATAGTCGTCACAGAGTTTCATCTGTCTGCTTCATGGATGGAGATCAGCCTGCCCCATTCGTTTGGCTGAAAACCACAGGGTGGCAGAGGAGTACTGGGGTGGGTGGGGGAAGGGGTTTGGTTGGGAGAGGGGACTGAGGCTGCAGGAACCGAATGAGGGGCGGGGGTCCCGCGTGTCCAGCCAGAGGACTGTTCAGATGTAGGCCATCCTTCTCCACTGACCCGGGACGGAGGGTTCCAGTGTCTCTCTGCCAGACAGAGGCTGGAGAGGCCTGAGTGCCTGAGAGCTCACAGCTCTCCTGATCCCCTCGCCGTCCCCCCAACAGGATCCGTGTCTTGTGTCATCGTATTGTCAATGCTACCTGGTTCACCAACTTCATCCTGCTCTTCATCCTGCTCAGCAGTGCTGCACTGGCCGCTGAGGACCCCATCCGGGCCGAGTCTGTGAGGAATCAGGTGATGGTGGACCCCTGCTTTCTGCCAGCACGGCACCCCTCCCCACCCCAGGCCTCAGCCACCTGCACACTTCACTCTGGTGCTCAGAGTTCAATGTATGTTCTACACGGCCGTAGGCCATCAGAGTCTCTTAGAGTTTAAGTCCCTGGAGGGCCAAGACTGCCCAAACCACTCCTTCTGAACAGTGTTGTCACAGCATGCAGCACAGATAGGCTCTTGATGCCGAGTTTTAATGATGATGGTGATGGTGGTAATGGTGGTAGTCGTGGTGGTAGTGGTGATGGTGATGGTGATGATGGTAGTGATGGTGGTGGTGGTGATGATGATGGTGATGGTGACAGTGATGATGATGGTGACAGCGATGATGATGGTGGTGATGGTGGTGGTGGTGGTGACAGTGATGATGATGGTGGTGGTGAAGATGATGGTGGTGGTGGTGGTGATGGTGATAGTGGTGATGACTGTGGTAATGGTGGTGATGGTAATGGCAATGATGGTAGTAGTGGTGGTGGTGATGGTGACAGCGATGATGGTGGTGGTGATGATGGTGGTGGTGGTGATGGTGGTGGTGATGGTGGTGGTGGTGGTGGTGATGGTGATAGTGCTGATGATGATGGTGGTAATGGTAATGGCAATGATGGTAGTGGTGGTGGTGGTGATGGTGATGGTGGTGATGGTGACAGAGATGATGATGGTGGTGGTGATGATGATGGTGGTGGTGGTGGTGATGGTGATAGTGGTGATGACTGTGGTAATGGTGGTGATGGTAATGGCAATGATGGTAGTGTTGGTGGTGGTGATGGTGATAGCGATGATGATGGTAGTGGTGATGATGATGGTGTTGGTGATGATGATGGTGATGGTGGTGGTGATGGTGATGGTGGTAGTGGTGGTGGTGATGGTGATAGTGATGACTGTGGTAATGGTGGTGATGGTAATGGCAATGATGGTGGTGGTGGTGGTGACGGTGTTGAAGATAATAATGATATCATTGTTCGGCCCTTCCTCTCATTGACTTCTGTCCCCCCTACGCTGTCACCAGATCCTTGGGTATTTTGACATCGCGTTCACCTCTGTCTTCACTGTGGAGATTGTCCTCAAGGTGAGTGAAGGCTGTAGGATAGCCTGGGTGAGCGGTGTCTACAGGCCAGGAAACAGACCTGATGTGGCTCCAACTTACACACGCTGCCCTCACTCAGAGGCCGGGTTGCAGGGAAAAGCAAGAGGAAAGCAGAGAACATCAGGGAAGGACTCACCAGACCCAGGAGAGCAGATGGGGTTGTTGCTCGTAAGCTGGGCAAGCAGGTGAGCAGGTGACCAGGTGGGGACATGAAGTACAACCAACCTGCAGCCTGTGCACCTCTCAGCACCTCTCAGTGAGCACAACCCGTCTCTATGAAGCCTTGGGCATTTTTCCCCCAGAGGGAAGGCACAGTTAGCCTAAGAATAGACCCAGGGAGCTGTGATTTGTTCCTAGACCTTTGTGACACATGACCTCTCCAGGAGTCCCCAGAGAAGTGACCTCCACCCTGGGTGGGTTTCTGGCAGCTCTGCCCTATCATGGCCCTCCCCTTCCTTACCCATAGCACATCACTGCTCTCCCATTCTCAGGCGGACACACGGAGTTCACACCGTTACCCTCACCACCGTAGAGGGTGTGGGAGGCAGAGGGAGGGCCCATCTGTGACTGAGACCCAGTAGCCCCAGCCTTCACCTTCATGACTGAAGAGGGGAGAGGGGGGCTTTGCAGGAAGAATAGCCCAGAGCAGCTGCAATATGAATTCAGAATAGTTCCTTACATCAGGGCCCTTGAATACTAAAGGAGTTGAGCAGAGGGATGGTGCCTTCCCTGAGGTCCCAGAGGGCTTCCTGGAGGTGGTGGCATTAGAGTTAGACCTTGAGGTTGGACAGGACTTCATTAGGGAGAGATAGCAGGGCTAGTCCGGGAGGACAGAACAACAGCACATGCATTGTGAAAAGGTGTTTGGGATGTGCTCAGAGAGGAGAAAGTGGTCCCTTTGGGCTGGGACATAGCACAGAACACACGGGAGGCCTGGCTTCAGAAGTCAGGAAGGCAAGTTGAGATGAAATCACCTTCAATGCCTAGAAAGGCTTTGAGCTCATCAGACTTCAAGGATATAAATGTGTTGGTGCAAAGGGCCTGGGAGATTATCACAGAGCACAGGAAAGAAGCTGAGAGACCAGCGAGAAAGTGGGACAACGGGGACAGGAGGGGTCAGGGACCTGGTGAAGGTCTTCCGGTCCTCGCCGGGTTGTTCAGCCCGACTCAGCAATCCTCAGGGCAGAGGCGACTTCTGAAGAAGCCTTCTGGGGAGGAGGAATAGGCATTTCATCATGTTGTGCAGGGGAAAAGAGGGGCGGGGCTTCCCCATTCTGTGGCCCCAGGGGACAGGAGACTGGGGCGCCCTATGGCCTCTGAGCAGAGAGATGAGCTCAGAGAGCCAAGCGTGGCATAGCTGCCTGTGAGAAGTCCTGTTTCCAGAACTGGGAGCAGAGAATGGGAGAAACAGCCCTGAGGATGCAGCAAGGAGTGGAGTGAAGGACAAAGACCCCTGGCAGCTATTTGCCTCAGCGAGTGCCTTGTGAGCAGACAGGTGGCTCTTGCCTCGAGAAGCCCTTCTTTGTGGGGACAGGCCTGTTCCCAAGCCCCCCCCCACCCAGGATGCTGCCTCTGCCCCCAGATGACGACCTACGGCGCCTTCCTGCACAAGGGCTCCTTCTGCCGCAACTACTTCAACATCCTGGACCTGCTGGTGGTGGCCGTGTCACTCATCTCAATGGGACTCGAGTGAGCCAGGGGCAGGGGCCGGCCTGGGGAGGGGGGTCCCCTCCTTGGAGTGGAGCCCCACCCACTGCATGCTGGTGGGCCCCAAGCTGCAAGGGGAGGGATTCTCAGGGCTGGGGATGGGGGTCCAGGGCCCCCAGGGGTGTCACCAACTGGACTGAAGGGACCGTGCTCAGCGGGCAGAGCAGTGTCCTGGAAAGTAGGAGGGGATGCGGCGAGGAGAAGGCAGTCCTCCAGCAACTGCGGAGAGCACAGCCCCTACCTTTGGGGGGACCCCAGTCTGCTGGGAGAAACAGAGCCTGTAGCCAGCGGGGGAGGAGTCCCTTACCGTTAGCAGGAGGCGGCTTTACCCTGGGGCAGAGCACACGGGCAGCCTACGGGAGGGTGGGGAATGGTGGGAGGGCTTTCAGGTGGAGAGGCGGCAGATGAGGGGGGGCTAGGCCAGGCCAGAGCTAGCTGCCCTCAGCCCCCACCCCTCGGCTGCCCTCCCCCAGGTCCAGCGCCATCTCCGTGGTGAAAATCCTGAGGGTGCTGAGGGTGCTCAGACCCCTCCGGGCCATCAACAGAGCCAAAGGCCTGAAGGTGAGAGGGCGTGTGCAGGACCCCAGGAGCAGAAAAGAGGGGCTGCAAGGGCCTGACTCTAGAAACCTCAGCCCAGCGTGTGTTCCATCCCCTTTGCCAAACGGGAGTAGGGGGGAGGAGGATGAGGCTGGGCAGCCCTGTGTCCCCCAGGAACGTCTCTCTGCCTCCACCTGGCTGGGAGGGAGCAAGGGATAGCAAGGGTGGGAGGGTGCCGACCTGGTCTCCCTCCGCAGCACGTGGTGCAGTGCGTGTTTGTGGCCATCCGCACCATCGGGAACATCGTCCTGGTCACCACCCTCCTGCAGTTCATGTTCGCCTGCATTGGCGTCCAGCTCTTCAAGGTGAGCCCTGCCCACGCGAGGAAGCCTGCCTCCCTTCCGCAGCTCTGGGGCCAGCTGTCAGGCCAAGGCCAGAGCTGGTCTGTTCCCTGCCTCTAAGCAAAGGGAGCCCCAAACTGTGCAAACAGATGTCCTTGAGTGCACAGGGTTGTGAGGCTAAGCCATCTGGAGTCTGGGTGCGGTTTCCCGGGTGATACCCCTCCCTGGCCCCCGTGGCTCTGCTGGCCGCCATGGCCATTGCACCTGCTGTCTTCCTGGCTCTCCGTGGCTTCTCCTTGAGGATGGAGGCCCCTCCCCTACCTGCCGGGCCCTGTGAGCACCCCTGCCACCCCTCCCATCCTGCCAAGCTTGTCTAAACATGCTCCTCACTCCAGCCCCATCCCCTCCACTTTCTTCAGTCAGCTGGGCTTCTGCACCCCATTCTCCCAGCTGCTATGTCTGGCATCATTCCTACCTACCAGCAGCCTCTGAGGGAGGGAGGCCATCATTCTAGTCTGGGAGCTGCCTCATTCTGTTCTCACCTTCCTGGGAGGACACGGCCCTGCAGTTCCTCTCTAGGAATCAGCCCTGCAAGGGTGTCCCCTCCCACCCAGCTGATTTCCGGATGCCTCCGACTTTCCCACAGAAATTGGTATCTGAGTACATTTCCCAACACCCTTGCCGCTGTCTCTCGCGACGCGATCTTCTCCTGCCCCGATCTTCTCCTGCCCCGATCTTCTCCTGCCCCGATCTTCTCCTGCCCCGATCTTCTCCTGCCCCGATCTCCTCCTGCCCCGATCTCCTCCTGCCCCGATCTTCTCCTGCCCCGATCTCCTCCTGCCCCCCGGAGCGTGATAATCACGATGATGTCACCTCAGTCAGACTTATGCAATGGCATTCTCTTACAATCATTCACTCATTCAACAACATTTACGGAGCATTTTCTCTGGGCCAGGGCCTCTGCTAAGGCTGAGAAGGGGCCAGGGGTCATGAAGCAAACCCCACAAGTCTCTCCCTGTGGGCAGGGAGCAGGCTTTGGGGAGAGCAGTCAGGGTGGGGTTCCCAGATGACCTGAAGGGAGATGGGTCCTGTGGGTTACTGTCCTGGAGCGGTGGAGGGGGCATCACCCAGGAAACCGCATCGAGATTGAGATAGCTGAGCCTCAAAACAGTGCTTACTGTGACCTGCGTGGGACCTTCTCCTAGCTCCAGCAGAGGGCTGCCCCCTTCCCTCACCCTCCTGCCCCCTCCACTGCCAGGCCAGGGGCCCTGGGTCCTCCTGAGGGCAGAGTCTGTGTCTCACTCATCCCTGACCCGGGCCCCCAGCCTGGGCCTGGCCTGTAGACAGCCCACAGGATACACTCCCTTAAGGAATGAATAAGCAACCCCTTCCTTTGGCTCCTGTGTCCCTTCCAGGCAAGAGCAGCTGTCCTGCAAACCCCCAAACACCCCCTGTGTTTTAGTCTCTTCTCAAAAGACCCCCAGCTACTGCCCATTCCGGTAATGGTCAGACATCAGTTCCAAGTGGCATTTTACCTCCCGTTTCCCCCCGCAGACCCTTGTCACATGCATTCCCCATCACATCATGAGTTTGCTTTCTATATGAAATTGAGTGTTTGGTTTCAAGTCCCCTCAAACCTGCCCGGTGGCAGGTATGTCCTCTCCCTGCTTCTCCCCCAGTGTCACCTGCCTCCCCTGTGCTGGCCCCTCTGCTCCGGCGACTGGAAAGGGGGTGGGAAGAGTAGGCACCTGTGGCGGGTAGGACAGCTGTGACTTCGACTAGTCCCATGTCCTCGACCGAAGAAGCACTTCCCTCGGGGGGCCTCTGAGGGAACCCGACCAGATTCCATGGATTTCAAACTTCATTTAGCCACATGAAGACCTAGCAATCAACTTGTTTTCTTCAAACAAACTGGGCACTGTGGGTGCCCAGCCTGTGATGTAGATAAAAAAAGAAACCGCTCTGCCTGAAATCAGTATAGGGGGGCACAGCGCTGGGGTCTGTTCAGGCCCTCGGGCAGGGGCGTGCTGGGACCCCTGTTCCACTTTGCACCATCACGGCCCAATGGGCTCCATCCCTGTAGCTCTCATTCCCACAGCAGCCCTGTGGCCACCCCACTGGCAGGAGAGGGAAGGTGGGAGGTGGGGCAACCCTTCTTTTTGGTTTGTAATGGGGAGACCCCAAGAGGGCGTCCTAAACAGTGGGGGACAGGGGTCTGCCTGAGGGAGGATCAGGGCCAAGCTGTATTCATATTCCCTTCCCCTCAGGCCCAGCCTGGGGCTCGCAGCCAAGGCTCCTGCTAAGGAACTGGCTTCCCAGCCTTGGCAGCCTCAGGCCTGGTGGGGAAGCCCACAGGGTAGCTGAGGGAACGGATGACGGATGATGGGGAAGGAGAAAGACCATTCTGGGGCCCTGCCCCCTCTGAAAGAAAAAGGCTCCTCCTTCCACATGCCCTGCCTTCCCCTCTCCCTTCCACTAGTCACCCCTGTAGCCCATGGAATGATGTTTCTGTGACCATGTGTGTCCCTCCCTCCCTCCCTCCTTCTTGGGACACAGGGGAAGTTCTTCAGCTGCAATGACTTATCCAAGATGACGGAGAAGGAGTGCAGGTGGGCTGAGCGCTGCTGGCTGAGGGCACATGGTGGGACGGCCACCGGATGGGGGACCTTGTGTGAGGGGGACCTGGGGAACCTGAGCCCCTAGGCCCAGCAGGGGTGTCCTAAAGTGTCTTTCCTTGGGTAACTGCAGTGAGGGAGTGCCCAGCAGTGTCTCCTCTGGTCCCCGGTCTTGGCCTTCATTTCTCCTGCGTGCTCACTGCCCAGGCCCAGAGGATGTGGGAGGGGAGGAGGCGGCCCGGCCTTGCACAGTGGAGTGACTGAGCCTCCCTACCTCAGGGGCTACTACTACGTGTACAAGGATGGGGACCCCACGCAGATGGAGCTGCGTCCGCGCCAGTGGATACACAGCGATTTCCACTTTGACAATGTGCTTTCGGCCATGATGTCACTCTTCACGGTGTCCACCTTTGAGGGATGGCCTCAGTGAGTGAGGGCTGGGGCCTGGGTCCCACACGGGCATGGTGCGGGCAGTGCCAGGGAGCCATCTTGCCCTTCTGCAGCCCTCGCTGCGCTGTGATGCCAGGCCTGTGGTAAGCGCTCAACAGACCCACCAGCTTGGAGGGTTTGGAAGACTATATGTTGACTGGCCACCCCAAAGACATCCTGACCTGGCGGTGCTGACAAAATGTCCCTCGTCCCCCAACAGGTGTAGGCCTCTCTGCCTGCATGGGGAGCCCTACTCGTTGATTAGGGTAGATGGGGCATCCCACTGAAAAGCGGTCCCTTTCCAGGACCTCTTCCAGCATTTTCTGGCATGGTCCTAATTTCCCTCCTTTCGCTTGATGGTTCAGAAAGCTCCCTTGGCTCCCCATGGCCAGTGGGGTAAAACCCAACCTTCCTGTCCTGACACTCTGCCTCATCACCCCAGTCCAGCCCAGACTTTTCTCTGCCCATCCCAAGGCTACTTTACCGGGCCATAGACTCATACAAGGAGGACATGGGTCCCGTCTACAACAACCGGGTGGAGATGGCCATCTTCTTCATCATCTACATCATCCTCATTGCCTTCTTCATGATGAACATCTTTGTGGGCTTCGTCATCGTCACCTTCCAGGAGCAGGGGGAGACTGAGTACAAGAACTGTGAGCTGAACAAGAACCAGGTGCCTGGGCTGAGGTGGAGAGCGGAGCTCCAGCAGACCTTCTGCCAGCCTGAGCCCTAGGCTCTGGACTGTGAAAGTCCTGGGGCCAAGGATGACCCCAGAACTTCCATTTCATGCCCAGACCCAGCCTCCACACACTACCCCATCTCTGACCCATCCCCAACATGAAGCAACACAAGTTGGTGGTGTGGGAGTCCGCTCATGAAACCCTCATCGTGCCCCGAGGAGGCCCTTCAGAGCCCTGACTGGGGCTAGGGCCATGTTTGAAATAGGCTGGGGGAACACAGGGGGAGCCCACGGGCCCACTGGGACTCTTCCCCTAAACAGGCCAGCAGAGCCCATCGGCCACGAGCTCCTGGCCACAGCTGCTCCTGGCTGACCAGAATGCAGGGGGCCCTCCAGCCCATGCACGTGAGTGTGAGAGCGAGGAGGGGCCCTCCGTGCTGACCCGCCCTGTGTTGTGTCTCAGCGGCAGTGTGTGCAGTACGCCCTGAAGGCCCGCCCGCTGAGGTGCTATATCCCCAAAAACCCATGGCAGTACCGGGTGTGGTACGTCGTCACCTCCTCCTACTTCGAATACCTGATGTTTGCCCTCATCATGCTCAACACCATCTGCCTGGGCATGCAGGTAAGGGCCCCCCGCCCCCGGCAGACAAGGGTCTGATGGACCGGCACCGGGGCAGGGCAGGTGGCTAGGGCAGGGTTCCTCTCTCTTGCCCCCCCCGCCCCCCAAGATACTTTTCCTGGCACCTCCGAGGTGCCGTGGGGGACAGAGAAGCGCCCTGGGCCCAGGCCTTGTTGCCAGGCACCCACCGGTTTATTAAGAAGGAATTCACACATACAAATAGCTACACAGTTCTGTAAACAGGAGATGGCTAAGCAGAAGGACAAGGCAGCGTAGGAAGTAGAGAGTGCCTTCTCGGTTTATGTTCTGCTGCTGCAAATGTGGACGATGGAGTTGGTTGGCATTTTGGCTCCGGTCTCCAGAAAAATGGATTTAATATTCACAGAACAGGTGTCTCCTAGGAGTTGAGCATACTTTATAGACAATATCATAATCAGCAGCATCGTTAGCAAACCTTAATTAAGCATCGGATCCCGTCAGGCCTGTATAAATAGAATTGTGCAGCTAGGCTCCCTGAGACACACCCGGCCGCGGGACTCCGCATTGCCCTGTGATGAGGACATGGAAAAGGAATCACGGAGCCAGCAGGCCCAGGTCCTACAGAGGATCGTGAGCAGTGGCTCAAGTTTGGGTCTGAACCGGGCACAGACTTAGGCAGTCCTGCCGAGACACGGTAGGGTGGGGGCAGCCACCAGATCCTTCTGAACTACCTGGGAAGGTTTTGTGGGAAAAGTGGGATTTTGTCACCTTTCCAAAAAGAGTAAGAGGTTCCTGGCAACTGTTACAAGGAAATAGATTGAAGGAGGATCACAGTGGTGGGGCACGGGGGCTGAGGTCCTTGCTTCGACTGCCTCGCCGTCACGGGGCAGGGGGCGGGGGGCAGTGTGCAGATAGTCAGCCTGGTGAGCTCAGCGGCCCACCAGTATTCCAGCAGTTGCTGATAATACCAGCTCTAGAACCAGCAATCTTCTCTCCTGGTCCTGTGCTTCGATGACTAGATGGAACCTGTCCCAGAGCCCTGCTGGGGGGCCTCTCCTCCTGGCCGTCCCGTAACAGATCTGGAAGTGAGCTCTGGCCTTGTAGCCCACGTGTGGACCAGCCTGCTCAGCAGGACTCTCGCCTCCTCCTTGCACCATCTCTTCGGGGGAGAAGGGGATCCATCAGACTTGGTGGAGTTCAGGGGATGGCTAAAGCAGGCACCTAGTATTCTGAGATTTAAAAGAAATTGGGCAGGAAGCCCGAGGAAGAGGATCAGGGGCGGCCTGGGAAGAGCATGGAGCTCTGGGATGCAGCCCGCAGAGCGGGGAAGCTGGGTCCTTGCAGCCCCCTCTCCTGTGCCCTCCACAGCACTACAACCAGTCAGAGGAGATGAACCACATCTCGGACATCCTCAATGTGGCCTTCACCATCATCTTCACCCTGGAGATGGTCCTCAAGCTCATGGCGTTCAAGGCCAGGGTGAGCCCTGGGATACAGGACAAGATGAGCAG
Source organism: Phoca vitulina (assembly GCF_004348235.1). Lineage (NCBI taxonomy): Eukaryota > Metazoa > Chordata > Mammalia > Carnivora > Phocidae > Phoca > Phoca vitulina. The sequence continues at coordinate 22,706,531 of NW_022589729.1, forward strand.
GTGGAGCCTGGTGGGATGGGGGTCTTCTCATGGAGCACCCCCACCCCAGTCTTGTTCTACTGAAGGGCTCCTTCGTCCAGCACTTCTGCTCCCACTCTGTTTACTCCTTGGCCCATTTCCACCTCCAAACACAGGGCACGCAAGATATTCAGGCTGCCAGAACTGGTGATGATAACAGGTGTTGGCTGCCTCTTTCCTGCGCCCTCTGTTGAGCGTGTCTTATGTGCCCTGCCTCCCCTTCAGCTTCTGAAGAAGAGGCCCAGGGCTGGGGGAGTATTTTGCTGTGTCTTTGGTTCCCCAGTCCACTCCCACTGCACCCAGCCCACCTGGCCAGCCCCTGGCAGGTCCACACCATCGAGCCCCAGACAGGGCTTCAAGCTGGGGAGGATGAAAAAGAGTTCCCCATCCGGACCAGGACCCCGAATCCTGAGTTCTCAACCATTCTCTCCCTCCCCTCCAACCGCATCATGTTCTGGAGGGAGAGAAATACAGAGCCCAAGGGAGAGGAGGTAGCGGGGTGTGGGGGCATGAGGGAGCCCTGGTAGAAAGTAGAGCCACGTGCACCCCACCTTGGCCCGGCTTGGCCATTCTGCATTACCTCCACTGGGGGCCACCACCACCTGCTGGCCACCCAAACTCCTTCCCCCCTAAAGCTCACCCCCTGATTCTCCCATCACTGTCCTTCCAGGGCTATTTTGGAGACCCCTGGAATGTGTTTGACTTCTTGATTGTCATCGGCAGCATCATCGACGTCATCCTCAGTGAAATCGACGTGAGTATCAGGCAAACAGAGCCATCACCGGGGTGGGGTGCAGGCACTTGTTCGGTCCCCAGAAATGTGTTCAGTCCCCCACTGTGTGTGCAGCATGGCACCCTGGGGACTTACAAAGATGGAAATGCCAGGAGCCACAAGCCTACAGAACGGACAGATAACTCAGATTCCAGGCGGACATAACCCATGTGCCAGGCTGCCCAAGGCAAGAGCTGTTGTGGAAGGGAAAGGTCTTCTCTGGATGGAGTGGTCAGAGAAGGCTTCATGGAGGTGGCACAAACTGAAGTGGGTCCTGAAGGAAGGGGCGCTGGTGATTGGAGGCGGAGGGAAGAGCAAGCACCACAGGCAGGCTGCTGTAGGAGGGGCACGGAGTAGGAGATGAATGATGGAAGATTCAGGGCACTGAGAGGTCCTGTTTAGCAGAAGCATGTGAGCATGCGGAGGAAGGGAGAGGGGGTACGACTAGAGAGGGAAGGGGTGGCAAGGGGGCCTTGAATTTTATGTAGCAGGCAATGGGAAGTCACAGGAGGTGTTTGAACCGAGCAGTAGAAGGATTAAAGCTATTCTTCTAAAAAATTAATCTAGAGGCAAGGAGCAAGAGGTAAGAATGACTAAAATGAGAGCGCCCAGTTAGGGAGTAGGTCATTTATTTACTTATTACATAATATTTGTCGAGTACCTCCTACCCATGCTAGAGATACAGCAATGAACAAGAACATGGGGGCAAGCAGACAATTAAAAATCTCTAACATGGTGGGTAGGCCCAGTGTGTATTCCAAAGAAAAATAAAGCAGGATAAAAGCTTAGAAGGGAAGGGAATGAAGCGTTGGTGTCAGGAAGATATTTGAGTGACGACGTGAATAAAGCAAAGGAGTGAGCCATGTAGGTGTTGGGATAGTTGGGACAGAAAAACGAGTGAGTGCAAAGGCCCTGAGTTTGAGGGATTGCAGGAAACCCTCGTGGCTGGCGTGGAGAATGCTGGACATGAGTTCAGAGACAGAAGGCCAGGGGCCAGATGGCTTAGTCCCTTGAAGGCCATGGTTACGATCTTGCATTTTATTCTGAGAGAGATGAGAGCCGTTTGGAGGGCTTAAACCTGGTCTGACTTTAGTCCTAAAAGGATCCCCTGGCTGCTGTGTTGAGAGCAAGCTGTTGGGGACACGGGGCTGGCCCAGGGAGGGCAGTCAGGAGGCTGTTGTGATTGTCCATGAGAGGTGATGGTGACTTGGCAGCTAGCTGTGGATGTAGCAAGAATTGTGGCAATCTGTTTGGGAGGTTGCGCTGACAGAATTTGCACGTGGCCTTGATTTAGAGTGAGAGAGAAAAAACAAACTGAAGGTGACTGCAAGGATTTTTGTCCAAGGAATTGAGCTTCTGTTTACTGAGATATGGAAACTGCTAGAAAAGCAGGTGTGGGGCAGAAACCAAGATTTCTATTTTAGACATGGTAATTTAGGCTGCTTACAAGGCATCTGGATAGAGACACCAAGTAGGCTGGGATTTATGAGTTGAGCTTAGAGGTTAGGGCAGGTTGGGGGTGTCTAAATTTGAAGATGGTATTTAAAGTCGTGGGGGAAGGACGACATCTGCTGAGAAGGGAGAAGGTATCTAGAGAGAAAGGGTCCGAAGGCTGAGCCCTGGAATGCTCCCATGTTTAGTGATTGGAGAGACGAGGAGGAACCAGCGAACAGACTGAGGAAGCACTGGCCGCTGCTGAGGCAGGCGAACCAAAAGAGAGTGGTGTCCTGAGATAAAGGAGAACAGAAGAGTCGAGGAAGATGAGAGCCGAGCATTGATTTGATTTTGGCAATGGGAAGATCAAGGGGGACCTTGGCAAGAGCAGTTTCATTGGAATTATGGGGAAGAATGCCTGGTTGCAGTGGACCAGGGAGGGAGAGCAAAGAATGCAAAGAGGGGCAATTCCTTTAGGGTGTTTCTCTCTACAGAGAGAAATAAGATAGAGGCTGGGGGAGAATGTGGAGCCAAGGAGGGTTTCCTTGAAAATGGGAGAAATAGGGGTGCCTGGGTGGCTCAGTCGTTAAGCGTCTGCCTTTGGCTCAGGTCATGATCTCAGGGTCCTGGGATTGGGCCCTGCATCGGGCTCCCTGCTCAATGGGAGGCCTGTTTCTCCCTCTCACACTCCCCCTTGCTTGTGTTCCCTCTCTCGCTATCTCTCTCTCTGTCAAATAAATAAATAAAATCTTAAAAAAAAAAAAAAGAAAAGAAAAGAAAATGGGAGAAATGACAGCATATCCTCAGGCTCTGCAAATATCTGGTTGTGAGGATGTAACTATAGGAGCAAAGCCTTTGAATAAATGAAAATGTTTAAGACCCAGTGTCCCAGGGGAGAAGCTGGATTTAAGAAAGCCACAGTTCATCCATGGTAGCAAGAGGGGATGCAAAACAAATGGGCATGAAGCAATGAGAGTTGGGGCTCAGATGGCAGGCGAGGAACAGAAAATCTCAGAGGCAAGAGGATTTGGTGACCTGGAGCCACAGGAAGGAAGGAGTCAGGGTGACTCAGTACCTCCCAAAAAGAAAGACTTGGAGGGAGCACTCACCATGATTCTGTTCCGGTGCTGTGGGTTTGGGTGCTGGATACACAAGTGGAAATGGGTAGCGAGTGGTTGGAAATGCAGGAGAGGGGCTGAGTGTCGCTCTGCATCCATCAGGGGAGCAGCTCCAACCACAGGGGCTGGTGTCTGATGCACAGAAGTGATGGTCGAAGCCTCGGCTGGGACCAGCCAGCTGCGGAGTTGAGGTTCCCGCGGAGTTCAAGCCAGCAAAGCCACTTGGTCTTCGATGAGGAAGCCATCCATTGAGCAGGGTAGACTGTGGCGTCGAAGCCAATGATAAGGATGGAGCAGTCAGTGACCAGAAAGTGAGAAAAAATGGCCAAGCGCACAGGAAACAGCTTTTGCAAGGAGTTCAATAGAGAGAGTTGCTGCAAAGTGGCGGGGTGTTGATTAATTCAGGGAAAGGGAGACGACAGGCGAGCCCCGCAGAGGAGAAATCCACAATGTGAGAACAGATTGTTGAGGAAGGGATTATTTTCAGGGGTGACAGCAAAGGACACAAGTCAGACCACTGGAAGAGGAAGAGCGTGAGCAGAGGTCGTAAGAAGTGTGAAGGGTGCAAGGGAGCAGGGGTGTGGGGAGGAGGGAAGAGGGTGTTCACCCTGGGCAGCCACGGGAGTGTCCGAGGCAGCAGGCAGAATCTTCCACTGGAAGGGAGGACAGGACAGTGGGCATGAGGGTGGGAACTGACTCTTGAGGACTAGCCGATGTGATGAATCCATCTGCAGGAAGAATGGTGGGGCTGGGGTGGGCCTAGTGAGCTCAGTTTCACCCTGGAGTCATGCTCGGCGGCCCGGGAGCTTGGGGAAAGGGACCAGACACCAGGTGTGGTCTTGAGGGCGGCACGTTGCATGGAGCATCTTAGTGCAAGCAAGGGCGTTGTCGAAATGGCAGGACAAGGGTCCAGGCTGAGCGGGGAGGCATATGGCCCCAGGAGCTGGACCAAGAGAAGTGGGGTGGAGGGGATGAGGCCCCCAGGGGTGGAGTGAGAAACAGCGCTGGGGCAGGCAGGAGGTTTCAGCCAGAGAGGTCTGTGTTTGAGATCTTCGAAGCCGGACTCTCCAGGCTGGCTTCCCTGCAGATTTGAAGCTTGGGTGGGGGGCGGGGTCACTGCAGGGTGAAAGAGGGGAGCAGGGGGCAGGGAAGAAGAGATCCAAGAATCAGAGGCTGAAATCAAAAGACGGCTGCCCTCTGGGCAGAGTGCCTGCTGAGCTGTATCCCAGGAAGGGCGTGGAGAAGAGCACTCAGCCTTCTGAGGCACCCTAACCATGGCCATGGTGGGCTTCTGTTCAGGGGTGGCTGGGGACTAGCCCCAGAGCCAGAGCCTCCCCCATGTAGAGGGCTTCCTTCTGAACTTCCTGCCGGCCCGATGATAAGCACTTTAGACTCTGCCAGCCCAGGGGTGAACCCTATGGTGGGTGGGGAGGTGAAGAGGATTGGCATTAGAGGCACCTGAGAGGGGTCAGGGTGGGGGGTGGACAGCTCAGGAAAAGTCTGGAGCCCGTGAGGAAGAAGCCCTCGGCCTGCGATTCCTTTAGGCTCAGCCCTGACAGCAGCAGCAACTTCTGGGGACTTGGCTGCCTCACAGACCGTCTGGGGGAGGGCTTGGCCTGCGAATCCTGTTCACCCCCATGTACAGAAAGACAATGACAGAACTCGGTCTGCTCAGATCCCGAGAGGGTGGGGCAGATGAAGGGCAGGGTGGGTCCTGGGCAAAACCAGGGTGCACATGTGTGTGCGTGGGTGTGTGGGTGTTGTATATTTCCATCTATGTTCAGTTTCCACTGGGGAGGGAATAGCATCCCAAAGGCCCCAGGGTTTGAAAGCAAAGTTAGGAGAACTCTAAAGAGCCAAAATAAACAGCCCAAATTAAAGGTAATTACTTCTTGAGGTTTGGGGTCCGTGTAGAGGAAACCTGGATAAATCAAAACAATTCTTTGGGGATGGAGGACCCAGAGGGTGTCGGTCATTATTTGATTTTTAGGAGCGGAGATACCAGTAATGTTTCCTTGAAATCATGTTAAGGCTTTAAATTTAGATCTTGATTTCTATTCCTGACATACAAACCAGGGAGCAGACTAGGGCAACACTGTCTGTTAGAACTTTCGACAATGATGGAAATCTTCTGCTCCATCTGGTACAGTAGCCGCGGGGCACTCGTGTCTTTTGGTCACTTGAAATGTGGCGAGTGCAAATTAACAAATGAATTTCTCATTTGATTTAATTTTCACTGTAACTCAGAGAGCCACATGTGACTGGAAGCTGCCATACGGGCAGCGCAGGTCTAGAACACTGGTGGTCATCCTTGGCTGCATATTAAAATGCCCTGGGATGCATTGAAACGTCTGAAGCCAGGCCCATCCCCTAGAAGCTGACTAAATTGGCTTGGGTGGGGAACCCAGCAAAGGCATCTATTGAAGTTCTCCGTGGGATTCCGATATGCCGGCAGGCTTGAGAACCAGTGGCCCGGGGGAAAGAGAATGTTGCTTGGTGGGGAAACCGGTGTACTGGGAACCAGTTCACCCACAAATAATGGGAAGATAAAACAATGACTTCCCCTGTCCCGTGACTCCAGGACAAGGGTTTCTCCTGAAAGGTGGCCTAAGAGAGAAGCTGAGTTGCTGCTCGCACACGTGCAGCTCCTGTTCTTAAGAACCTGGCCACTGGGATGCAAGCCTTGGTCGTGCTCACGGGCCAGGGGCAGAGAGACGTCCACAGTGGGCGGCTCAGACTCCCGCGGAGGGCCTTTGCCCCTGCAGGATGGGACTTCCATAAGGGCCTGGGCGGCCCTTCCACAAGGGAGCTGGCAGCCTCCTTGGACCCAGGGAGATACAGAGGTGTGAGCCCACTCAGAGTGATGGGCCGGCACTATAATGTGTCCCCTCAGGGATGTGTCCCCAGCATCTCATAACCCAGACACACAGGAAGAACCTGGGCCCCTTGTCAGCTGTAGGCACGACCCAGAGACAGGACGGGACCTGTCCCTGTCTGGTCTTCCCTCCCCTTCTTGCTCCCTTGTCCCCAGCCTGTTGCCTCACTGTCCCCACAGCTTGGTCCTCACACCCACCCACCCCTGCCCCTGATTGGCAGCCACCTGGGGTCTTCATCCCCTGCCGCTCTTTTTCTCTCTTTAACTCTTCTGTGTGTCCTTTCTGACGCCTCTCCTCACCTGCCCCCTCCTCCCGTGTCCCTCCTCCTCTCTCTCCTCCCCTGCCCCTCCCCTGGTCTCTTCTCTCCACAGACTTTCCTGGCCTCCAGCGGAGGACTGTATTGCCTGGGTGGAGGCTGCGGGAACGTTGTAATTCCGGGCTGCATGAGCCTGCCCCGCACGCCCGCCAGCTCTCCGCCCTGCAGCTTGCATGCTCAGGCCTGGCCATGGCTTTGCATGGGGTGGATCCGGCCCGAGGGCTTCCTTCCCTAGAGCAGGCGCCCTGGAGGGTTCGGGTGAGGGTGGGGGCGCGGGCCCTGCGGCAGAACGTGCATGGATGCAGTGGCTTTCTCAGAGCCCTGGGAGACGGGGTGAGGGGTCACTCTGGCACCCTCCGTCCAGATGGGAGCATCCAGAGAGGACTGTGACTGCTAGCTGGTGCAGGACCTTAGTGACAGTTCGCTGGCGCAAGGTCTCTGGGGACACAGGAAGCCTGGCAGGGCTCTCCCCTTCCAGAGTTATCCCGGTGTCTGAGGCTAGGCTTGCCTGGCTTAGGACAGCTATGTGCTGGGTGGGGTGGTGGAGTGGCCGTGTTGAATTGACAGGGACAGAGCACCCACGCTCTAGGGAAACTGCACTGAAAGTGTCCTCCACTCAGTGGCAGCTTGAGGACGAGGTGAGATGAGGCAGGAGGCCCCAGAAGGACAGGCATTGGGCCTGGCTGCAGCCTCACTGGGCCCGGGGCCCAGTCCCTGCTGCCTGTCCTGAGAACGGGCTTAGAGTACTGCTTGGCCCACGTCCCTCCTTTTGGCCCAGCAAGCCCAGAGCCCTGAGCCTGAGGAGGATCGGGCACTTAGTGCCCAGCAGGGGCCATGAGGTGGGGCTGGAGCTCCTCTCCACCATGGACATCTCCCCGGCACACACACATTGTCCCTCCCACCCCGCCTGCTCCTTACCCCTCTGAGGTGCCACCTCCAGACTGACCTCTGGGGCTGCTGGCCCGCAGGACCCAGACGAGAGTGCCCGCATCTCCAGCGCCTTCTTTCGCCTGTTCCGGGTCATGAGGCTGATCAAGCTGCTGAGCCGGGCGGAGGGAGTGCGCACTCTACTGTGGACCTTCATCAAGTCCTTCCAGGTGTGCCTGCCCAGCCCTCCTGACCAGGGTCCAGGCCAGGTTGGCACGGAGGACCCAGAGAGGCTGTCGGGGACGTCCGGTTAGCCCAGGGTAGAGCCCCGGGGTGGCCACGGGGTGCACAGTGAGCTCAGGGAGGGGACCGGCTGCCAAGCAGGTGCGCCGAGCCCTGCGCACTGACCCTCCCTCCTCGCCGCCAGGCCCTGCCCTATGTGGCTCTGCTCATCGTCATGCTCTTCTTCATCTACGCGGTCATCGGCATGCAGGTGAGAGACAGAGGGGGGCCAGGTCAAAGGAGGGATCTTGGCCACGTGACAGGGGGCATCTGGGGGCCCTCAAGAGAGGCCTAATCATCACGGAGGCTGGACAATCCACCCTCCCTGCCTCTTCCATCCTGGCCACCAAGGTGTCAGACACAGGACTGAGGAAGGACGCTGGGCACCTTATCCCCAGCGGCCGCAGGGCTGGTGGGCTGGGAGCCACCCAGGAGGAGCCTTGGCATGCGGGTGGACAGCAGGGGCCACATGACAAGGGCCTCAGGTGGCCTCAGTCTACCCTCCGGCGAGCCGTCTCCCCCCGTTCCCCACATGGAGTCCCTAAGTTGGCTTGAGCTGGGAAAAGCCGTCTGCCCTCCTGCTTCCCCTTGGCTTGATGGAAAGAACTTCACCCAACCTTGAAAATAATCCGATTAATTTGACTCCCGGTCTGCTGTGGCCTGCAGTAAAGGGGACTTGGAGGAGGTAGGGGTGAAAGAGGGGAGTAGGTGAGGTGGGAGAGGATAGCGGGGCCTGGACTGAGGGGAGGCTGTGATCTAGGTCGCAAGGTGGGAGCCTTTTGTGATTTGCAGATGTTTGGTAAGATCGCCATGGTGGACGGGACCCAAATAAACCGCAACAACAACTTCCAGACCTTTCCACAAGCTGTGCTGCTGCTTTTCAGGTGCGAGGCTCCTGCTGCCCCCACCCCATCCCCACCCCCTGCCCTTGGCCTTTGCTTTGCTCTACTCTGCCCCAGAGGCAAGGCCCCGGCTTCCTGGCCCCGGGGCCCGTATAGCTACAGAGTGCCCTGCGCCCTGACCCGCTGAGGCTCTGCTGTCCCCGTCTTGAAATGTTTAATCGCTTTTAGAAGTCAGCTAAGCTCCCCACTGCACAACCCATGCCATTTTTTAAATCCGTTTTGGACAAGTGGCCCCACATCTTCATTTTGCGCTGGGCCCCAGAAATGACGTAGCTGGTCCTGAGTGGAGTATGGCCCAGCCCCCCGGCTGTCATCCCGCCGAAGCAGGAGACGGGGCCAAAGGTCCCTTCACAGGAGCGGTGGGGCCTCCGTGGCCTGCGACCTTGCCTCACCAGTAGGATCCTGTCTCTTCCAGGTGTGCGACAGGAGAGGCATGGCAGGAGATCCTGCTGGCCTGCAGCTACGGCAAGTTGTGTGACCCTGAGTCAGATTACGCCCCGGGTGAGGAGTCCACGTGCGGCACCAACTTTGCCTACTACTACTTCATCAGCTTCTACATGCTCTGTGCTTTCCTGGTGAGGCGCCAGGAGAGGGGCCTGCCCCGCCAGTCAGCTTCTGTCCCTCAGGGGTTGGCCTCGGGGACCCAGGACCCAGGAGACTCTGGTTAGACGGCCCCTTGTTCCGCATATCCTGGGTGTGACTTGATTTTCTGAGGGCTTTATCATGCTCTGGAGGGGTTGCTAAAAAGTTTTACCTTTTTTGATTTGCAATTAGTAATCAGAAGAATTTAATGGGGCTCTGTCCTAAATAGATAGGGGCTCCCAATAAAGCCACTTGCCCCTTCCTATTCCTCTGAAGAGAAAGTTGCCCCACCGTGAGGGGGATGAGGCTCTGGAAACAGGGTCCCAGAGGAGGTCCCTAATGGGGTTAGAAGCAGAGCGCAGATTGTTCCCAGACTCCGGGGTTGCTGTCTGTTACATGTGGAAGGCAAAGAGCCAGCGGTGTCCATGGGACTGTCGCTCCTTCACTCTTTCTTCTTTCCTATATTTGGTCAAAACTGTTGTGTGAGCATCTGTGTGCCCCTGGGCCCAGTGCAGAGGGCAGAAACATGCCAACACCCAGTCTGGCCCTGAAGGAGCTCACTGGGTACCTGGGGAATCCATGTGTAAGCAAATCTTGCCGTTCAAAGGGACACCCGCTATACACAGACAAGGCAAGAGCAGTGATGGGGCATGGTCCCGTGAGGACACTGAGGGCGATCACTCTCGGCTGGGGGCAAGAGGCTGAGATTGGAAGAGCTTGAGCTGGGTTTTCAGGGATGAGCCCTAAGATCCCCATCAGAGGATATTGCCCATGCAGGAGTGAAAGGTGTGACACAGGTCACTTGTGTGGGGGGTGTAGGTCATTCAGAAGGGCTGTAAGGAAGGGCCCAGGGAGGAAGGAGCTCTGGCCCCCTTACCCAGTGGACACCTCCCAGCCCCCATCCCTATCCCCATTATCACCCACTTTTCCATGCTGGGAGCCCTCGGTTCTCCTCTTATAGATCATCAACCTCTTTGTTGCTGTCATCATGGACAACTTTGACTACCTCACACGGGACTGGTCCATCCTGGGCCCTCATCACCTGGATGAGTTCAAGGCCATTTGGGCAGAGTATGACCCAGAGGCGAAGTGAGTCCAGTCTGTAGGCTCTGTGCGGGGCCGTCCCTCAACTGTCCCCCCTTCCATCCCAGACCCCATCCTGGTGTCCTATATGTAGTCACTCTCCAGTTTCATAAGAATGAGTGGGCTTCTTCTCCCTCCATTATCTGAGGTTCCAGATCAGAAAATTGTAGTTTCTTAGGGTTGGAGGGATCCCACAGCCTCCCAGGGCAGAAAACCCTTTGACTTCATTGGGAAATGATCATCCAGCTTTTGCTTGGACACATCCAGGAGCAGGGAACTCAGTACCTCAGCAGGCCCTGGCTAGTCAGAGTTGTAGTCCACTGACCAATAGCGCGCTAGCTTGATTAAAATGCAGAGCCCCCCGCCCCACCCCAGACTGACTGAATCAGAAACTGCGTTGCTTATTAGCCTCATCCTCAGGGCATTTGTATGCATGTTAAACCTTGAGAAGCACTACTGCTTTACATTCTTTCTAAAAAGGTAATAAGCTCATATTTGATGAATGTTGCCCAGGCGTCAGGCACTGTGCTAGCCACTGCATACATTATCTCATTTAATCCTTACAACAATCTATGATGCAGCTCTCCAGCTCTCTACCAGTCCCTGGAAGTGAGCTTCTACCTCCAATGATCCACACCCTCTACTGTTAATATAACCCAAGAGCCCCCCAGTCAGCTCAAACAGAACCCAAGGAAGGCTCTGCCATGGGGAAAATGAAGTCCAGATTCTAGACCTGGAGATCCCACATCTGAGGGAATTCTGCTCTCAAAAGGACATTTGCCCAAAAAAGAACAGCCCATTCCTGGTGGTGGGCAATAGTGAACCCAAACATTGTTTCTTCTTTAAAGAGTGAGCTCAGCTTTTACCTCCTTGGAAAATAGGAAGTGTTCCCCCGTGGCCTGGCTCTCTTCTCCTTGGCCTGTTCTCTGAGCAGGGAGGGTGGTTCTGGGTGGGGTTTCAGGGATACAAGTCTATGTGTCCTCCTGCAGGGGCAGAATCAAACACTTGGATGTGGTGACTCTGCTGAGACGGATCCAGCCCCCTCTGGGCTTCGGGAAGTTCTGCCCCCACCGTGTGGCATGTAAGGTAACCAGTGCTGCCAGGGAGGAGAGGCTTTTGGGAAAGGAGAGGCTCAGGTACCTTGGGACAGGGAAGCTGGTGAGGGAGGGCCTGATTGGATGAGTCATTTTAGAGCAGTCATCTCTTGGGTCCCCAAGGCCCTCCCTGAGGACCTCAAGTCTCAACAGTGTCCCCCCAACTCATCTTTCCATTCTCTCGTGAAGGGTGTCCTGAATCACCCACACCCCCAGCCTTCATGTCCCATCCCCTCCCGGTCCACAGACCAGGCTGGGATGACCTGCCAAGCCTGGCCTGGTCCCAACTCAGCAGCCAGCCCCTGCCCTTCCCCTCACAGCGGCTGGTGGGTATGAACATGCCCTTGAACAGCGATGGCACGGTCACCTTCAATGCCACACTCTTCGCTCTGGTCCGCACGGCACTCAAGATCAAGACGGAAGGTGAGGGTTTTCTGGTGTGCAGCCCCCTCCCTTCTCTCAGAGGATGAGTTTTCTGGTACAGATTCTACCAGATTCTCAGAGCTAAAGGTTGGAACCAATAGCCATGGGGAAAAGTAGAAGGAGGACCCCAGACCATCACCACAACATTCTCATGCCTTTCAGGGCTTCGAGAGAGCTGGAAAATTCTCTACAGGGCAAAGGTCACTAAGGATCTATTCCCACACAGCTATGTCTGAATGGGGCCAGAGAAATGGCAGCGTTAGCACAGAGGGGAGGGCCACCTGAGGTCTGGCTCTGGGCGGGAGCAGAGAAGCTCCTCAGGTTGCACTGGGCAGGCTGTCCACACTCAGTTCCACTAACCCTGCAGGTCCCCCCCTGCCAGGAAGGCAGACGTGGTGGGAGCAGGGAAAGGAGTTACGGTGGGGGTCTTGGTATTGTTCCTGAGCCCTCACTTAGGGCTCAGCTCTACCAGAGCCATCCCCGAAGGCCATCAGGACCTCTGCCAGCATCTGAGACAGCCCCAGGGAAGGTTTTCTTGGGAAGGCAAGGAGAGGAAGGCCAAGAGTCAAGAATTCGAGAAACCAAGTTAGGGCAGCAGGAAGGCTGCCTGGGGGTCCTTGGGAAGACCATAGGGCATGGGGATTTGAGGGCTTTTGAGGGGAAAGGGAGAAGAGCAGGAGATGACAGACAGCCTTCAAAACTAGCCACTCTGAACACGTCAAGGCTTGTGGGACGTGAATACATGACCCAAGGGTTGGGCTGCCCCAGGGGGATGGTGATGCCCTCCCCCCATGGTCAGTGCTCAGCACAGCAGCTGCCAAAACCAACCAACAAAACAAACAAACAAACAAAACCTCAGCCAACATTTGTTGAGTGAGGTGTTCAGAGAATCCTAGGTGGCTTTGTCAAGTGCCATTGACTTGGGCTGAGTGACTTTAGACCGCCTCTGCCTGTCCCTTGCCCCCAGGTAACTTTGAGCAGGCCAATGAGGAGCTGAGGGCCATCATCAAGAAGATCTGGAAGAGAACCAGCATGAAGCTCCTGGACCAGGTCATTCCTCCAATAGGAGGTGGGTGCTGCTTTGGGAGACCAGAGTCCAGAAGCAGCTGAGGAGAGGCGACAAGGAACTTCTTCAGGAAGCCCTATGAGAATCTGAGAATAGCCCAGACCCTTTGTAAATACCTTGGATAGACCCCATGGTGGCCATCAGGGCAGGCACTAGACTTAGGATGGAAACTGCCCACTGTCCAAGTCAGCAAGGAGAGGAATGTCCTGAATGGCCCGGTCCTGGCTACCCCTGGCTCCCACTATGAACCCAGTTCAGATTTTTACCCACCTTCAGGACATCCCTTGTTGGCTCCTCTGCAGATGATGAGGTGACTGTAGGGAAGTTCTACGCCACGTTTCTCATCCAGGAGCACTTCCGGAAGTTCATGAAGCGCCAGGAAGAGTATTATGGGTATCGGCCCAAGAAGGACACTATACAGATCCAGGTAAGCTCAACCTGAACTCCAAGGGACTCCACTGAGCCAGGTCTCCAGGCTCCAGCTCCCTCTTCATGGCTTTGAAGGCCAGTGACGGAGGCACACAGGGAAGGAGGGAACCAGGGTGAGTGAGGAGAAGAGCCAGGAGCTCCTCCATCTCTGGATGATAGGACCAAAAGAAATGGGATTTGTTCAAAAGAGAGACTTGAGTGATTAAAATGATCCACTGGTACACAAAGAAATTTAAAACTTTGTTTCATCTCATCTGTTTTTTATTTCTATTTTTTGGTGTTAATCATAATGCACACAATTTACAAATTCAAAAGTATACATGCATTTGAGCTGTGTGCTCAAAAACTTATTTCAATTGCAATTTTTACTTTAAAACAATCTCACAATTTTAAAAGTTGCATGTATAATACAAACACCTTTTTTTCTGAACCATTTAAGAGTAATTCCCAACATAATGTTCCATCAACCCAGAACATTTTCATAGGCAACAAGGGCATTCTCCTCCATAATGCTCCTACATAATCACAATGCAACCACCAGAATCAGGAAATTAACATTGAGACTTCTAGGGGTGCCTGGGTGGCTTAGTCGGTTAAGTGGCTGCCTTTGGCTCAAGTCATGATCCTGGGGTCCTGGGATTGAGCCCCACGTCCGGCTCCCTGCTCAGCGGAGAGCCTGCTTCTCCCTCTACCTCTGCCTGCCACTCTGCATACTTGTGCTCTCTCTCTGTCAAATGAATAAATAAAATCTTTAGAAAACAAAAAAACATTGAGACTTTATTACCATCAGATCCTCAGGCTTCATGTCAATTTCACCAGTTGTCCCAATAATGTCCTTTATAGTAAAAGGATCCAATCCAGAATCACACATAGTTAGTTTCTATATCTCTTTTGACTCTTCCATCCAGAACAGTTCCCCAGTCTTTCCTTGACATGACCTTGACACTTTTGAAGATTGCTAGGATATCCTTCAGTTTGAGTTCATGTGCTGTTTCTTCATGATAGATTTAGGGTACACATCTTGGACAGGAATGCCACAGAAATGATGCGGTCGTCCCATTGCTTTGATCAACTCAAAAAATTATATGAATGACATGTTCAATCAAAAGAGATCATTTGTCTAGAAGACTGTACTGAGTAAAAAGATTTTTCCACCTGGAGGCCTGGGAGGGTGTGAGATGACCCATGAGGTTGAGAGAAGATTCCTTGGGAGCCATTAGGGTTTGGACCATCCCAGAGGTCAGAGCAGGACCTCATGGAGCCCTGGGTCATTGAATGTCCAGGAGAGAGTGGGGCTGGAGCTGGGGCTAAAAATGAGTGAGGCCATGGGAAGCAGTCTGGTCTCCCCCACTAGACTGGAGGGGTCACTGCGCTTCTGTCCCCAGGCCGGACTGCGGACCATTGAGGAAGAGGCAGCCCCAGAGATCCGCCGCACCATCTCAGGAGACCTGACAGCGGAAGAGGAGCTGGAGAGAGCCATGGTGGAGGCTGCGATGGAGGAAGGGATATTCCGGGTAAGTGAAGACTGTGACCACCTCGTGTGTTCTAGGCACGGGGAGCAGCAACATCCCATAGATACAAGGGCCAGGAGCCCAGCCATACAGGAGGGGAATTTGGAAACTGAAGATACCCACAACCCACATCTCTTGGGACTCAGAATCCTACTGGACCCAAGCTGCTGGAGTTGTCAAATACGACACATACTCTCTTCCCTTCCTCTACCAAGCCTCACTCCTGTCCTCATCTCCCCCAAAGCCCTAGTTGACATTCATCTCCTGGAATCCCTTCAATACCAAATGCCCCGCCTGCTTCCAGTTAACTGGTCCTCAATCTTTAGCTCTGTCTAGTGTTTTTTATGACACTGTAAAACTAAAGGGTCCTTAATGACCACCTAGTGGTGAATGCCTTTGGGTTTTCCCTGAGGAAACGGTGACCCAAAGAGATGATAGGAGAGATCCAATATCACTTAGCAAGTTAGTTTTAGACGTGGGACTAGAACCAGTTCTCCAGACTCCCGATCCGGTGCTCTTTCCATGACAACGTATTTCTCTATCTGGATGTCTGTGTCTCCGATGTAGTTCCTTAGTTGCGTCCTGTCTACCCTCTTCAATTGAGAACTCTCTGAAGAGGGAGATCGTGATCTCTTCTCTGACCTTATAGCCCAGTCCATTCTCCTCTGGCCTTACAGGATTTGTCTTCTAATATATCACTTGTTCCCAGTACGTCATGCCAGGATGGCAGTCCCCAGGCACTCTCAGTTCCCATCCCCCCGTCACTGCTCTCAGCCCTTACTCTCTCCTCCTTGCCCCTAGAGGACTGGAGGCCTCTTTGGCCAGGTGGACAGCTTCCTGGAAAGGGCCAACTCCCTGCCCCCTGTCATGGCCAACCAGAGACCCCTCCAGTTTACTGAGATAGAGATGGAAGAGCTGGAATCACCTGTCTTCTTGGAGGATTTCCCTCAAGATCCAAGCACCAACCCTCTTGCTCATGCCAATACCAACAATGCCAACGCCAACATCGCCTATGGCAACAGCAACCATAGCAACAGGCAGGTGTTTTCCAGGTAGTGGCAGCAACTGCCAGCTTTGGATGTAGGGGACCTGGGGTAGGGCTGGGAAGACATGGTTAGTGGGTTCCAGGCTCTTGGGAGGGGGACATTCTGAAATGTATAGATTGCCTTTTGCTTGCCTTTGTGTCCTTTGGGATCCATCCTCCACCTTAATGCAAGACGCCGGCCTGGACTGCAGAGACTCCTTTGGCCAGCAGAGGGCAGCATTGGCACAAATGCTCTGTGGTTCCTCTCTCTGCAGCAGGTCTAGGAGCTGGGACCTATTGAACGTAGTAGGTTAGGAAGAGAGAGTTACTACAAGAAGAGTTACTACAAAAAACTGTGGGAAATTAAAGTTTAACTGTTGGATTTGGGTTCCAGGGAGATCTCACTGCTGAGTGGGTCCTCTCTCTCCCATGCTGAGCTGTAGACTAAATATAATCTGCGGTTGCATAAGTATCATGAAAAACAACAGGATGGGGGGAGAGCTTCTCAGAAATCAGCACCTGTGGGCTGAGGTCCCAGCAGAGCTTCCGTTCTAGATAGGAGGACCTGGAATGGCTGTCACACACCGTCAGAAATGGGCAGGACAGGGCAGATGCCCCATGAGCAGATACTCCCCCAGGGCCAGGGCTGCCTACACCCCCTTCCTTTCAGAGACCCCCAGGCCCAGAAGGGTCCCTGTGCCCTGGGTCACCATGGTGGGGACACAGAAGCGCCAGACCTGGGCCCTGCCCTGAAAGGACTGTAGTCATCTTGGGACATGTATCCTGTGACGTGACTGTGACCGAATAATCACAAAGAGCAGGTGCCCTGAGACTGCAGGCGTCCTGATTGCCAAGGGCTGGAAAGGCCTAGAACGGAGCTAAGCAATAGTTTTCAGCCTCCGCTGAGCATTAGAAGCATCTAGAGAGCTTCCAAAATTGCAGTGCCCGGGGCCTCACCGCAGATTCTGGGGATGGGACACGGCCACTACTAGTTTTTAAAGCCCCCCAGGTGACCCAGTGTGCTGCCAAGGTTGAGAACCAGTGTCCTAGAGGGTGTGAGGCTGGGGCTGGGCCTCGGAAGATGAACAGAATGTGGAAAGGGTGAGGGAAGGACATCCATTGGGCAAAGGAGAGGAGGAGGGGACGAATTTGGCTTCTTTCTCTTAGAGGGCCAGGACTGGCTGGGCAGAGAGCGGGCTGAGCACCAGCCCTGGAGTCAAGACGACACCAATGATGGGGCCAGACCCTGAGGGGCCACAGAGGGGCAGGATGGCGGGAGGACCAGCAGCCTGCTCTGGCTCACCAGCCTTGCTTCCGTTTCAGCATCCACTACGAAAGGGAGTTCCCTGGAGAGACAGAGACGCCTGCTGCCAGAGGAGAAGCCTTTGGCCAACCCCGAAGGGTCCTGGGTCAGTCTTCTCTGTGCGCCCTAGAAGCTGAGCCTCCCAGAGCAGCCTGGGGAGCCTGGCTCTCCCCTTACCCTTGGGGAATCTGGCTTGGGAGCCTGTCACAATGGGAGTCAGCTGGGCCTGGGATGGAAGAGTTGTCAGGGCCAGCTCCTCATCCAGGCAGAGGAGAAGGGAGCCATCTAGGTAACTGAGTGAGGTGGGAAGGGGGCGTGCCAGGAAACTCCCACCTGCCACACACCCCCCCTCCGAAGGACAGCCCCTGGCCGCACTGGCCCCTTGGCCCTGGGGCCCTTCAGCAGATGGTCTGGGCATCTCCCAGCAGGTCCTAGACCGCTGTGTGTGACAGCAGGAGTCCTGAGGATGCCCGAGTTCGAGGGCACTCGCCCCCCTCCCCAGAGTATGCGCGTGCACATAACACACACAACACACACACAATACACGCACGCACACTTCTGCACGCAAGCACACGTGGACACACTGAAGAAGAGCTTGACCAGATCTGGTCAAACTCTGGCCCTGATCCCTCCCCTGCCAACCCCGCTGCCCGACCCACAGGGACAGAGACCAGGGCAAGTAGAGGGGCAAGGGGACAACACAGGGTCCTGCCCGGCCTGGACTTGGTTGGGTGTGAGCATGTGCACCCCCTCTAGGATGCCTTCCACAGCCCCGAGGCTCTCAGCTTGCAGGGGCCCTGGCGGGACTCAGCAGCCCCTCTTGCCCTTGCTCTGTATTGCCCACAGGACCCCACAGCAAATCCTGTGTGGAAAAGCTAAAAGGACAGCTGACCCAGAGAGAAATGCCCAGATCCCAGGCATTTCCTGCCCTCTGCCAGGTAATGGGGCAGAAGCCTGGGAAGAAACTCTATACAGAGGAAGGGGGCCACCGTAATTTGCCCATTAATAACAGAAAAGGCCGGACTCCTGGGTCCTCCCCTCTCTGTGGGTCTTGGCAGAGGCTCCCTCTGAAGAGCTGGAGTTTCACTGGATCCCAGTGGGCTCCAGCATCCCTGTTGGGGTCTTCACTTTTGTGCATTTGGAACAGCGTGCCAGGGCTGAGTCTCCCCTGCCTGAGGAGAGGAGGAGCCCCACCCCAGGGTCTCTGCCTGAGGAAGCAACCCACAGCCGTAGGACCAAGGAGAGCAGTCCTCGGTGCCAGACTCCAGCGACAGCCCAGCTGATTCAAGAGGTGAGGTGGGGGTGGGGACAGAGCCGTGGGCGGCATTCAGGGCTGGCCCTGGGCTGGCCTGGGTGGGCAGGTAGAGGCAGACCCCTGAGGCAGCTCCGCAGGAGAGCCCACCCAGCCTCTGTCCTCCCTGCAGGCTCTGGTTCGAGGGGGCCTGGACACCTTGGCGGCTGATGCTGACTTTGTCCTGGCGACCGGCCAGGCCCTGGCAGATGCCTGCCAGATGGCACCAGAGGAAGTGGAGGTGGCAGCCACAGAGCTACTGAAAAGACAAGGGTTCCCAGAGGGTCCGGCCAGTGCCCTTGGACGCTGGAGCCTCAGGTCCTCGCTGGGCAGCCTGGACCTGCATCAGGGCTCCCAGGAGACCCTGATCCCCGCCAGGCTGTGAAGGCCCGCCCAGCAGCAGCGTGGGCTTAGACCTAGCAAGCCCCACGGCGAGGGAGGGGTTGCTGGGGCAGAGAAGGGTTAGCCCACCATGGTGGCCCCACGCTCTCTCCCCAGCTCAATGGATGGGCTGAGTAGGGGCAGTCAGGAACCACTGCAAAAAGTCGGGAAGAAGTAGATTGACATGGGGCGCCTGGGTGGCTCAGTCGTTAAGCGTCTGCCTTCGGCTCAGGTCATGATCTCAGGGTCCTGGGATCGAGCCCCGCATCGGGCTCCCTGCTCAGCGGGAGGCCTGCTTCTCCCTCTCCCACTCCCCCTGCTTGTGTTCCTGTTCTCGCTGTCTCTCTCTCTGTCAAATAAATAAATAAAATCTTATAAAAAAAAAAAAAGAAGTAGATTGACAGGCCCCTCTCCTCACCAGCAAGAAGCACGGTTGGATGGAGCCTCTAACGTCTTGCAAATAGGCCCGTCCGTGCCATCGTCTGGCTGGCAGAAGGCCACTCCCACCAGCAGGACGTTAAAGCCTCCAGACCTATGACATTGGCACCTGGCCCCTGCTTGTCTCCTTTTTTGGAAACGTTTCCTACTCTTCTTCTCCTCACTCTTCCCTCTTCCCCATTCCATTTCCTGCTCATGGGCTGGGGAGCCTGGGCCTGGGAGGACCGAAGGGCCATCTGGATTGTTATCCCGCATGCAGCCAAGAGGGGCCCATTGTGGAGAATGTGGATTCTCCTGGAAGTCTGCCTCCAGTTCCACTCACTGGGGCCCTGTAGCCCCAGGAAGGACCGGTGGCCTTACAAGTCACGGCCCCACATCCCGGGTCACGCCAAGGCCAACCTTCTTTAAAGCTATGACCATGTCTCTGTGGCCAGAGCCCGTTGCTGACATAGGCCTCGGGTCCCTCGAGTGTTTGTACCCTCGGATATCAAAGATCTACAGTTTCCGCGGCTCCTCTTACCCGCACCAAGCGGTACTGGGTACCCGTGGCTACGATTTACCAAGTGGCTCCCATCCGCCAGCGCCCCACGCTCCCCTGTGCCCGGGGCAGTCGCACATTCTGTGTACAAAGCATTTCCACACCATGTCCATCTCGTTCTTATCCCAGCCTCGCGAAGCAGGTCTTCTCTAAGCAGTTAAAGGGTTTTAAGGATGCAGCAGTGGCGGCCCCGAGAGGTGGCGTGGCGAGCTTGCCGGGCGCTGGCCGTGGCCGCGGTGACCGCCGGGCCGCCCCACAGCCCCCCGGCAAAGCCCCAGGTGGGGTCCGCTGGCTCGGCGGCCGGCCCCAGACTGAGGGCAGGGAGACGCCCACTGGCTGCAGAGCTGTGGTCCCCGGCTCTGTCCTCTCCTCAAGCCGCAGCACCAGCGGCTTCCCCGATGCCCCCCTTCAACAGCTTGCTGTTCGCCACCACAGGGTCCCTCCCTCAGCTCCTCTTACCAAACCGAGGAACTCACTCCCTTTGTCTCTTGCTCTCCTCCCTCCCTCCTGACCCCTCCTCGGATTCTTCCCCAGCCAGTCTCCTGTCTCCCCCTCGCCCCCTCCTCCCTCTGTCTGTAGGTCACGTTTGAGGTGTTTCCCTCTTAACAACATGTCCTTGCAGCCGTCCTGTCTACCTACATGAGGTCGGTCTGTCTATCTCTCTGTCTGTCTGTCTAGTGCATTCCTGAAGACCAAACTTCTTCCCTGGGTTGTCTCCTCATCCACATTTTCATTCCTAGTTCCCATTTCTCATCCCCATGCAGCCTGCCTTCTGCCCATCATTCACCAGTATCTCCCACGATCTTGTTGCCAATCTAGCGGACCCCAAGTCCTTACCTTCCTTGATTTCTAGGCAGCATTAGGAACGACTTACCTCTCTCTCCTTCCTGACATGCCTGCACCCCTGGTTCTCCCGAATTTCCTCCTACCTTTCAAGTGCTCCAACCCCTCGGTTCCCTGTGAGCTCTCGCCTGGCCCAGCTACCTCTCCAGTGGGGGACTGATTCCTCAGGGGTCTGTGTCCTTGATCCCTCTTTCCACTTGGGAAGTATCTCTGGACGCTCTCAGCCACTCACATCTCAGCTGTGTCTGTGTTGATAATTCCCAATTCCATATGGCTAGAGCGAACTCCACATCTCTATGACAACTCACATATGTCCTACCAGTGCCCAAAGCACATCGTGTCCAAATTCAGCCTTGCTGTCCTTTCCCCATAGACGGCTGCTACTCCGATGTTGCTGGTCTCAAGGAAACCCACCCGCTGTTCAAACCAGAAGTCTGGGTGTTGTCCTGGGCTCCCAGCTTGCCCCCACAGACTCATCCTCCTAAGCAGTTCCCAAGCTAGTCTTTGTGTCCACAGTGACTTTCCTGATATGTTCAATCAACGTTTCATGCCTCTTCTTTTTTCTTTAGCATCTTTATTTATTTATTTGAGAGAGAGAGCACAAGTGGGGTGGGGGTGGAGGGAAAGGGATGGAGGGAGAGGGAGAAGCAGGCTCCCCGCTGAGCAAGGAGCCCAATGTGGGGCTCGATCCCAGGACCCTGGGATCATGACCTGAGCCGAAGGCAGACGCTTAACGACGGAGCCACCCAGGCAGCCCCGTTTCACGCTTCTTCTATTGCAAGAGCCTCTGGCCTGCCCTCCTGGCCTCCTCTCTTCTCTTCCCCCCCAGTCTGTCTCTGATCTTTCTGAAAGGAGAAGCCTGTTGTCTTATTCCTTTGCTTAAAAGCCTTAAAGGCACCCCCAAATCCTCAGAATGTCATGCAAACCCTTGCCTCTGCTTACACGTCTCCCCCCCCCGCCCCCCCGGGCCTGGCCCTCACACAGGGCCTGGTCTCCCCCTCTCCTGCCGCCAGAACCCTCAGCCCACGGATCCCTCCCTAGTCATCTTTCAATTCTCAGCTTTGCTATGGCTTCCTGCAGAAAGCTTTCCCTGAACAACCCTCTGAAGCCTGACCCAGAAACACGGCGCCCTCCCTCCCCCAGTACAGTGGGGATCATAACTGCTTGTTTATTGTTACCCTAGCCAGAGGCTAGCTTCACGAACTCAGGAGCACGTCCACTTTATTCGAAGTTATCCCCCCAAAGCTGAGCGCTTGTCAACCCAGACCAGTGGCTCCGTAACTGTTAATAAATGCAGGACGAGGGTGAGCAGCGCGGACCCTTCCCTCCAGAGGCTCCCTGCCCCGTGTCACCTGCCCGGGTTCTGCAGCCACACTGGCTGTCTGTCCAGGTGCAGGGAAGGCAGGGAGGAGGGGCTCTGCCTCTAGGGGGTAACAAGCTGGACTTCACCTCAGCCCTACGCACACCTAGCTGCCAGGCTGCTCCCATAAAGCCTGAAAGGAACAGTGTGGAAGGAGGAGGGCGGAGGTGGGAGCAGAGGGGAGCAGGCCGGTGTGCGGGGAGAGACAGTCCCCTCTGCTCAGCGGGACTGTCAGACAGAGACGGTGTACCCGGAGGGGTTGGGGGGGGCCACCTTCTGTCGCCGGGGGACACAGGCCAGAGGCAGTGTCTGCTGGACCCCTATCTTCTCCTTGTTGATTCCCTGCAGACTTGGGGCCCAGCTGCTGGGTGCGGGGTCTGCCAAAAGGGGCGGGGGTGCCGCTGGTGGGAGGGAATGGGCACAAAGCCTCATGCCGGCCGTGGAGACTAGAGGAGCCCTCCCATCTGGCAGGTGTGAAGCTCAGATGGACGGTCTCTGGAAAACCAGTGAGGGTGGGCCCAGTTCCAGACTATCTTCAGAGTAGGGAGGAGCTCCCTGGCTCTGGTCTCAGTGCATGTGTAGGCCCTGCTCTCGATGGGGCTGAGTGATTCTTAAAGGAAACATATGGCTACTCTCTGCAACGGGTTTCAGAGCATAGACTTGGAAGCCAGACCCATTTACACCTGAATCCCAGTCACCTACCTCCATGCTGTGATGTCAGGCAGTTCACACAATCCTCTTAAGCTTCTGCTCCTCCTTCCATAAAATGGGGGACTAGTTCCTGCCTCCAGGGTGTTGAAAGGTGTGACGGTGACCATGTAAAGACCCAGCCCTTGGTAAGAAGCTGTTGCTTTGATTCTGTCCAATGCTGGCTAGTGAGAGAGCCAGACCCTTAAGCTGGGAGGACACTGAGCTCAGGGGACGTCCTGGGCCTCTTAGGGAAAGCCGGGCAATGTGACTGTCAGCCCAGGGAATCTCTGCATCAGACCGCGTCCCCCACAGCCCTGCCTGCTCCCAGGACAGCCCGTGGATGGAGAGGCCAGTCCCTGCTCCCGGAGAAACCACTGTGGAAGGCAACGCCAACCCAGAGCTGACCTTGACCCCCATTTTTCTGGCATCTGATCCCAATAACATGTCATTCCTGCCGTGGGGCTGACAGCTGATGGGTCCAGGTGACTCTTCCATGCAGCGAAAGCAAACCAAGCCCCAGAGAAGGAAAGAGCCATAGACACCCAACTGTCCACGTCAGTGGCAGGAGCCAGGAGGAGACCTCGGCCTCCGTCGATCTTCAGAAAGGCCAGTGAAATGTCGGTTTCCTCATCTGTAGAACAGTAAGATCTGGTATTCAGGGAGCCCAGTTCACTAAGTGCCCGGCCGGCGACATCTCATTCAGTCTTTCAGCACCGTCCGTGAACTAGGCGTCCTTGTGAATCCCATTCTGCGATGGAAGCACACCTTTGGAAACACTCAGTGAATTACCCAGAGTCACTTGGCCAAGAAATAGTGACACTAGGGGCCAGACAAGAGCCTGGACACTCTTTTTTTTTTTCCTGGTCTCCCTTCTTTATTGATCTCTGGCTATAGCAGGGTTCTGGGAGACCACTGGACACTCTTCTTGAGCTGCTGACTTCTTGCATTGTTGTGAGGATCCCCCCGACAATGCCCTCCAACCCCCACCTCGTCCCCGGCTTACCTGGCCCAAGACCCTTCCCGCACCCTGCCAAGTGGGCCCCACCCTCAACGCAGCCCCTCCTGGCCCAGGCCCCACTCACAAGCCCCCACTCGCGGTGCCTTTCTGCACCCAGCAAATGCCTCCGTGATCGACCTCCGTCTTCCCCGACGGCCTGGGTACACTCTGTTGCCTCTTCCTTAGTGCTCTTGTGTTGTGTGATAACTATTATTACGGCATTTATTACCCTGTAGTGTAACTAGGAGTTTAAAGTTTGTTTTTTCTACTGAGAGTTCCTCAAGGACAGTGAGTTTCTTTATCAAGTTTGTATCCCCAGCAAGGAGCAAAGGAAGGAAGGGAGGAAGGAAGGAGGGGAGAAAGGGAGAGATGAGAAGGGGAGGGAGGGAGGGTGAATGCATGACAGCACACCATGTCAACTGCTAAATCACGTGTATTAGATTGAATCATTTGAAATTGCTGATATTCTATCTGTTTGTCTATAAAACAGCAATTTTATGTCTAACTTACTATAATGAGGGTGGTTGCCCCACCGTCCTGTGACACCCAAGTACCACCACTGTCTCTCTGGGGAGGGGGGGAGGCAGAGACCCCACCTTTTGCTTTCGGTCTGGATGAGGGCTCAATGAGGTGGGTGTCCCATGTGGGACTGTTCTCAGGTAGCATGCAGACCAAGGTTGATTGGGGGGGGGCAGCTTTCAGCACTTGTCATCGCTGAGATGTCCCCTCTGAGGGGGGAGGTGAGGGTTCACCCCAGCAACCACAAGGAGGGGTCTGCAGGTGGGGACTCAGTGGCCCTAGCGCCAGGCTCTCTCAGAGGCTATCTCTCCAGGTGCCCCCATGTCTGGTCTTCTGGTCTTGGAGTTTGACCTCCCCCCAGGCCTGGGCCTCCCGTCTTGGCCAGCCCTAGGGCCGCTCATCAATCTGGGGTGGGGAAGGCTGGGGGCGGGGGAGACAAATTATGGCCTCTCCCTCTGAGTTCATTCTAATTTGGGTTATGACTTCTAACTCTTCTTTGGATCCTCCAACCTAGTTTGGAAGTTCAAGAGGAAGAAAAAGTTCTTTTCATGCTCTTTGCCTCCTCCCAGGCCTGGCTAATTCTCCTCAAGGTGAAGTGTCTTCTCCGTCAGCTGGACAAGTGTCAGGAACCACAGGCGTGGGGGGAAAGACACAGATTAATTTTTCAAGAGATTATGTCACCTCAGGCCAATGCAGGCTGTCATTGTCAAAGGGCCTTTGAAATTCTCCTAAAATCATCCCATGAGATTCAGCACACACACACACACACACACACACACACAGCCTGGTGTGCCGGCATTCATTACTGTCCCATAAAATTCCTGACCTGGTATATTTGTGTAAAGGCGTCCTTCAGAGGTTAATCTTGTGTGATCTCCCCCCACCACCTCCCTCCAAGTCTTTAACACACACACACACCCCCCCCGCCCCGCCCATCTCCGCCTATTTTTAAAGTGTTAAATGTTTGTTTGCTGGCAATTTCCTCTGCGTGGTCTGGCTGAAGCAAATATGTATTAAAATCCAAGGCAATGCTGCATCCTTGGGGACTGGAAATCACTAGCTCCTAGGCAGGGTGGGGCTTACTTGTCAACTTAATCAGAGGGAAGGGGCTTACCAGGGTGGCATCCAAAGCAAGGGGATGTGGCTTCTCTGGGTTCCTGGCTAGGACTGCCTCGGAGGCCCCCTCCTGACCACCACGTTTGGGGCTGGGGGTTCTGCCCCTTTCCTTCCTCCTTCCTTGGCATCATCTCTTTTTTTCCCCTCTCTTTTGCTTTCCCTGCTTAGCTCCCTGCTTGTTCCTTTTGTGTCTGCTAATTCCCCACCCCTGTCCCTTCTGGGGGAGAGGGGACCCTCCATGAGCCCACAGGCAGGGCACAGGGCTCAACTGCCCTTAGGTGGCCAGGACTGCAGTTCATTGTCCCGAGGACCCAGGAACAGTTACCAGCTGCTCTGCACCCCTGTTGGAGCAAAGAAGTTGGAGCAAGTTACCTTTTAAAAAAAAGTTTGTTGAGTTATAATTAATATATAATAAACTGCACATAGTCTATGTGCTCGATTTGATTATTTCTGAAAGATGTATACACAGCCGTGGAACCAACACCACTATCAAGATAATAGATCTATCCACCACCCCCCAAATTTCTTGGTGCTTATTAGTAATCCCTCCTCTGCTACTCCCTGCTCTGTTCACTGCCCCTGCCTCCCTCCTCTCTGCACCCTCACCGCCCCCCGGGCCCAGGTCTGGCTTCTTTCACTCAGCATAATTATTTTGAGGTTCATCCATGCTGTACCATTGGTAGTTTTACTTTTTTTCTTTTTAAGATTTTATTTATTTATTTGTCAGAGAGAGAGAGAGAGAGAGAGTACAAGCAGGGGGAGCAGCAGAGGGAGAGGGAGAAGCAGACTCCCCGCTGGGCAGGGAGCCCAATGTGGGGCTCGATCCCAGGACCCCGAGATCATGACCTGAGCTGAAGGCAGACGCTTAACCAACTGAGCCACCCAGGCATCCCCAATAGTTTTCCTTCTTACTGCTGACAGTATTCTATTATTTGACCTACATCAGTTTATCCATTCATCTGTCGATGGACATTTGGGTTGTTTCTAGTCTGGGGCTATGACAAATAAAGCTTCTATGAACATTTGTGTGCAAGGCATTGTGTGGACCTATGAAGCAGGTGACTTCTCAGGGTGCTCTGCTTGTTTTTTGAGCTCAGCAGCCGCCAAGGCCTAGATCCATCCTTATTCTTCACTGTAATCCAACACAGGATGAAACAGGAAATCAGCTTGCCTGGGTGGGTTCAACCCCTGCTCTATCACTTGTGGTGTGACCTTGGGCAACTCCTGGTGTCCTTTGTTAATACAGGGATGATAGCTGTTCCTACCTCCTAGGGTTGTTGTGAGCACTACATGAAGCATTTAAACAATGCCTGACACAATACTCTGAAATGGTAGCTGTCATTGCTCGGCATGTGCCCTGAGAGCATCTATCCACTCCACGATCGGCTTCCTCCAGGAGCTCTGAACTGGGGTTCACACAGGTGCGTCCTGATACCCAACTTGAGAACAGTTTCCCAGGCAAGCAATGGGCCAGCAGCACTGGAAGTCCCTTGGATTTTTTCTAATGACTTCTCAGAGTGGCTCCTGACCCCCAAGGGATAGCTCAGCACTGCTGCCAGGAGACCCCCAAGCCCCCAAGCGGTTAATATGGAACCACGCTCATTTGGGACCCAGCAATCTGGAAACATGGCAATAGCTTAGTCAAATCATAGGGAGTAGAGATAAGTGGAGGCAGAGAGGCTGCCTGCTCCTTTCTATGGCCCCACAGGGCTTCTGTGGGTCCTAGACATGCAGGTGGAGTCCTAGAAGGTACTGGGGCACTTTGGGATCTTTATGGACCAAGGCTCTGAATTCTGGCTCTGCCCCTTTACTGACTTTAGGCTAGGCTACGCCAAGGTAACATATAAGCCCGTAATTTCTTAACACAATAAAAGTTTATTTCCCACTTAACCTCCATACAAAACATGAAGTGGTGTGAGGGCACGGGGAGCTCCTAAAGTCCACCTAGAAGTGATACGTGTCAGTTTGGCCCGCACGTCACTGGTCAAAGTCAGTCACATGGCCATAGCTAACACAGAGGACATGCAGTCCTGCCTGTGACAGAAGCAGAGGGCCGGAAATATTTGGTGCACAGCACTAACGACTATTGCACTGGCCAAGTGACCTCTGAGCCCATTTCCTCTTCTGCAAAATGGGGACAATAACAGTATTTACCTCGGAGATTGTTCTGAGGATTAAATGAGAAATCTTATGTAACATCCTTGGCTCAGTGTAGCACATGCAGCGAGTAAAATGAAGCTGAGCTGCCCTCCAGCTAACCCCCAGTGAGGCTGAGACCAGGACTGTTTGTGTACAGAAGGGATCCAGCATGCCAGGCTCCTTCCTGCGTTCTGCAAACACTTCCCCTGGCCCCCCTCCCTGGGCCGCCCCACTGAGTGGCCAGCAGAGGCTGAGTAACTCTCCCACCTCCCTGGATCAACAAGGAGCCCCCAGGCCAGCCAAACCTCATCACCTTGTCTGCACCGGCCTCATCCACACTCATCTTGGAGACTCCCTGTCCTGCAAGAAACTTCTTTATGCCCACTTTGAAGACAGAGGCCCACTGAAGAAGGGGCAGAGAATCCATGGGCAACTTGAAGGAAATTACTATCCATTTTGTGCTGAGCATAGTACTGGGTGCTCAATCCAGGTTACCTTATCTCAACCTCGTCATAGTCCTGCGATGAGGTGAGGGTGATTATCCTCATTTTGAGGTGAGGGAATGGATGTTTGCAGTAGCTCCGTAACTCACCAAGGGTTACATAGCTAGTGAGTGGCAGAGCCGGAATCTGAACCCAGATCTCTGACTCGGAGCGCCACACTTGGGCTTCCAAGCTATCTGTTATTTGGTACAGTCTTAGCTTTTATCCAAACCATAAACTCACATGTGGCCTCTGGGTCCTTCCATGCTGTTGAGGGAGCTGCCCTGCTCTGGGACCACGGGACCATGTGTTTAGTCCCACGGTCCCCGCTCACCAGCTTATCGTACAACAGTGGACAAGTCTCTTTACCTGTCTGGGCCTTGGTTCCTTCACCTGAAAACAAAGCTGTAAAACTAGATGATCTTCGGGTTCTTTTCAACCCTAGCATTCTGTGACATTGAGAATTTGCCCACATCTGCTCCTCCTGCCTTTGGCCCTCACGGGCAGCATGGCAAAGTCGAAAGCAGATGAAGAGCCCACGGCTGAGGTTATATGGAGTATTAATTAAACTGTCATTAACATTGGAAACCAAAAATAGTTGGGGTTTTTTAGGACTGACAGGGTGTTTATAATCCACAGCAGTTCTCTCTCCCCCTTCTATTTATAACAAATTCTGGTTTCCTCTAAGGCTAAGTCTGTCTCCTTCTGTAACAGAGGAAGTTAGGCTGAGCCCGAGCCTGAGATAAGACCTCTGAATCTGCACCCCAGTAGACCCTCTCTAGGGCTCTGAGCGCCTGTTGGTGGCAGAGCTGAGCTCCCTCTTCAGGTGGGCACTGGAGGGCATGGCTGGACTGGCAGGATGAGCTCATACCCATTATCCCATGGAACCAAGCACAGCCGCTGGGGTGGGGCCGGCACTTAGGACTGGAGGTCCAGAACTCTATACTTTCCACCCCCAGAACTTTAGGACAATGCTCAGCTAGTTTCTGCAAATGTCAATGCCTAGTGCTAATCCTAAAGAAGATAAAAGGGAACAGGACTCAAGTTCGGGCCACCTCTGGAGACATTTCTAGGGCCTAAGGGTATCTCTTAGGTATATTGATTTGTTACTGTAGGGTTGCTGTTGAGAGCTAGGCGGTGCCTGAGAGATCTGGGCCAGATGGCTTCCTCAAGTTGCTGCAGGAGTATTTTAACTACATGAGTGGGAGCTTCCTGCCTCGGAGAGGGTCCTCCTCAGCTCCCCCACATTCCCATCTGCCCAGACACCCACAGCTCCTGTCAAGAGAAATGATGGAGGCCCCTAGACGCCTGGTGAGGAAAGGCCTCAGCTCAGGACGAGAACTAGGGCTCAAACCCTGGTCCAAATAGGGGACTCTGGGCCAAACCCGGGATAGTGTGTATGTGTGTTTGCCTGTTTCTGTCAGGCAGAGAGGGAAGGGGTGGGGTTTGGGGGAGATATGCGTATAAGCAGCTCCCTGAGAAACTTCAGGGTTAGGGAAGGAAAGATGAGCAGCTGGGAGGAGGGAGAAGCAGTGGGAAAGGGTGGGGGTGGGAACAAACCAGAGAGAGGAAGCAGAGGCTGAGCTGAAGCTGCAGGGAGACTGAGGAGGGCAGGGATTGTCCCTGGCCTCCCGTCACCCATCTAACCTCAATCTCCCCAAGTTACAGTTTAAGCCTCTTCCTGCCACTTGGATTCCCCTCTGACCTCTGTGCCCAGTTTGCCTCCTCACCTCTGGGCAGCAGTGCCCAGGAGGCCGGGTCTGGACATCTTGCTGCCCTGGAGGTCCAGGAAGGAGCTGCCAAGGTGGCCTGAGTTGCCAGCCCCGTGTGCCTCCCTGCTTCTTCAGGCTGGACATCCTTTAGCCTGGAGGAATGGGCGTGGGGGAGGGGTAGTTGGTGCAGCCCCTCTGGCGCCATTTCCCAGCAGTGAAGCTGTGAGTCAGAAGGGTCACCTACTCTCGGAAGTCAGAGGGGACCTCCTAGAGGCAGGAAACCAGAGATGAGCCCCAGAGAAGTCCAGGGGCTGGTGGGCGGGACAGCAGCTTTGCAAAAGGCAGCACTATCATCCAGGAGGGCTACACCTGGAGCAAAAGCCTGGGTCAGCCCAGCTTCCTTCCCTCTGGGCAGTTGCCTGGAGGTGATCTGGGAAATCTGGAACAAGACACAGGAGTTCAAATCCTGGGTCTGTTGCTTACATGCGGGGTGAGACTCATCCCCCGCCCCCCTGCAAAACTGAAAAATAATAATAAAGCCCAGCTCACAAGGTTAGGAGAATGAAATGAGAATATGCATATAAAGTACCTGGTTCTCATAGATGGTCCATAAATGTTAGCTACCTCTCCACCTCTTATTTTAGTTGGAAGATGGGGAGAGACTGTCCAGGATCTGACTCAACACTCTGCGTGCCTGCTGCTCTGGGAGGGGTGACCTACTGGCCCCAGAAAGAGCTTCCTCTAGGTTCAAGTGCTAATAAAAGGTGCAGGATGCCACCAGAGTCTCCTCCCTCTCCTCCTCCACCCTTGGGGCACTGCTGGTGGTGCCCTGTTTTCCATCAGGTTGGAGAGAGGGGTGTTGATTTGCCCTTGAAATTTGCCCTTGAAGTTATCATTGTTTTGGTTTGACTTTGGATGGAGCCGTTATTTGTGCGGGTGAGTAGGGGAGGGAAGGGAGGAGGATGGCACCAACGGATACATCCTCAGACCCTAACCCACACCCTTGCCAAAATCTCTGACATAGTTTCATCATCACTGGAGGGTGATGCAAGAGGCTTGGAGTCTGACTCCCGTCCCCCCCCCCCCCCCCCCCAGAGAGCATGATCCACATCTGGAGCTGCAGCTGGGTCCTCTCCTTGGGCTCTTTCCAGGGGAGGGAGCTGGTTGAAGTGTGGGAAGGGAGGGCAGCTGGTGAGGGCCCTGTGAATGGCCCCAATGTTGGGAGTTGGGGGTGGGCAGGGAGAAGGTGTCTGGGCTCAGAGGGAGGGTAGGTGGAGTGGAAAGGGAATTGTGGCTTCTCAGAGCACTGTTCTTCTCCAACTCTGCCCTGTGCTTAAAGGCTCCAGGGCCCCCTCTTGTCCTTTATATCCATGTAAAGGCAGCTGCACTGCTCTGTCCCCTTCCCCACCCATCTGGCCCCTCCAGCCTCTACCCAGGTGCCTGGAGTTGAGTGCCCCCTTTGTTCCCTTGTCTCCCCGAGCAGCTCAGGCCTCCAACACTGACCTTCTGCCCCCACGGCCACGGCCACGACAGAGTGTGAGCCAGGTCCAGAAGGGTCATCTGTGGGTCATAAAGGTCAGTGGAACCGCCTTGGGGTAGCAGAGGGAGGAGCCCATCTGGGCGAGGAGCCTAGCCAGGAACCAACCAAAAGATGAATTTTAAAATGCTGCAGGGTGGAGGTGGAGGGAATTTTTGTTAGTCACCAGCAAGAATCTCCTTCGATAAAGGTTGACAAATTCACTGTTACAAATCAGAAGGGAAGCTTTCAGGGCGCTTTAAAAATACAAACCGCTAATCGCCGTGCGATGCTTTGAAGTAAGGCACTCCGCCCCGGGGAGACCTGAGCTCTTACCCCTTGCTTAGCCACCAAATCTGTGTGACCTTGGGTAGTTCCCCTCTCTGCGTCCCAGTGTCCTCTTTATGAAACGGAGGTCCCATCGAGGCTGAGGTTCTGCGACTCCGGGGGACAGAGGCTCCGGCGTGGTCAGCTTCTGGGCCCTCCTCCTCCCCGATCCTCCAATCCCGCCGGCCCCCCAGCGAGAGGGTGGACGCGAGCCAAGAGGTCCCTTTAAAGGCTCAAGTCCCGCCCCTGCTGCTTCCTCGGACCTTCGATTGGTGAATCCGGAGCGGGGCGGGGCCTGGCGCGGGCCCGGCGGGGCTGGGGGGCGGGGCCTGGGCCGGGCCGGCCCCCGCCCCCTTTGTTCGCGCTGCGGCGGGAGGTGGCTGTGAGGGTGGGAGGTGTGTGCGCGCGTGTGCCGCGCCGTGGGGAGCGGCGGGTCGCGCCGCGGGCTGTCAGCTAGCTGCGCGCCGCCGCCCGATGGCGCGAGGAGGCGCGCGGGCCCGGCCCCGTGGGGCCTCCCCCGGCCGCGGGTGAGCCCCTCGGCTTGCCGCCCGCGAGCATGTCACCTCCAGCCGCCGCGGCAGACTTCGCCAGCAGTGCCCGCGCCCCCGCCTGCCGCAGCCGCAGCCGCTGCCGCTGCCTGGGGCATCGGCCCCCAGACCCCCGCCCCTGATCCACGCCCAGACCCTAGAGCCAGAGGACCATGGCCGGCCAGGGGGACTGCTGCGTCAAGGTGGCCGTCAGGTAGGGACCGGCGGCGGGGCTGGGGGCGTGCGCGGAGGGGCTCTGGCTTTGTCTTGCGTGGGCGTGGGGCCGGGGGGCGCACTCCGGAGCCCGCACCCCGGGAGGAGGGGCCGGCATGGGCCAGGCAGGAGGGCGCCGTGCGCTGGACCGGCTGCCGCAGGAGATCGGCGGCCGGCGGGCTGCTGGAAGGTGGCTTTGTTTGGGTGGTAATTTCGGGCCCCTCTTGGGAGCCCTTAATGATCAGAAAATCGAATAAACAAGGAAATCCGGTATTTCACACCCAGCCCTGGCCCAGGCCGGAGCGTCTGTGTGTTTCCTCTTCGCCTACCCTTGGGGCTGCTGTCTCATACTGGGATATTGGGAGGGGGGGAATTTTCCCTTCATCCACCCCAGTCGGCTAGTTCTGTGCTCTTGGTCCAGCTAGGAGGGCGGGAACCGGTTCCGCAGACAAAGATGGATTGATTGAGTGCAGGGACAAATGGAAGGGCTGGGACGGTGCCTTGGCCTTCTGTGGGGAGTCAAGGGCTTTTGGAGAGAATCGTGCTGGCCCTGTCCCAAGAGGAGATGGAGCTAGGGCAGGGAGGAAGCGGTGTATCTGAGGTTCTACCTCTGAGAGGGCAGGAGGGTGTGACTCTGATACCCCATCTTCAGGCGCTCAGATAAGATGGAGGTAGGGTGGTGCATGGACTTATCTGGGACTTGCGGTGACATCCTGACAGAATTGAGGTGGGGAGAGGACATGGCTGGGGGGCTTCTATTGGGAGGGGTACACAGAAGTGCGAAGCAGGAAATCATGCAAAGTTGAGCCATATGTGTCCTTTGTGTTGGGCAGAGACGCTTTACACCACCCCACCTCTCCTTGTTTTTGTTTAGGGTTTTCTCTTTGAGAGGGGTCTGTTGATGGGAGAGGGCCAGTCTGAGACTGGTCACCGAGGCAGGGATGGTGGAGAAATACAACCATCTCTGCCCCAACCCTGTATGATGGGGGTGGGGGTATTGGGTCCAGGGCTGGGGTGGGTCTCTGAGACAGGTCTCTAGATTCCCTGGGTTGTAGGTGACCCAGATTCCAAGAGTCCATGGAAGTCACTCTAGACAGGGCCAGAGATGACTAGGGCAAAGCTTCCCCCTCCTGCCCCAGGGCAGATGCCCGCCCCCAGGCATCTGGCCGGTCCTCTGCAGCCCAGAGAGGAGGAGGGGACGGCCGATCGCAGCTCTGGGGTCAGGGAAGGGAGATTGAGGTGCCTCCCACCCATGCATCAGGCGGCCTCAGCATCACTTGAACACAGCCTTGCTGGCCCAGAGCAGCCTGAGAGACAAAGAGGAGCCCTGCAGGTGCCTGGTGGGCTGGCCGGGGCGGGGCCAGGCTGCTGCTTGGGCTGACATTGCAGCAGGATCCTGTGGAGGTCGAGGGAGGGAGGTACAAGGGGGGGGGGGGCGGGGAGTGAGAAATGTAAATATGACATCTGCAGCAGACTGGGAGAGTCCAAGTACATCATAAAAGGGAAATGAAGCCCTGGCCCCACTCACTGTGAACCAGGGCTGGGAAGGAAGGGACTTAGGGTGCTTGCTCCTCCCATGGGGGCTTTCCTTTAGACTCCATCTTATACGAGAGAGCCAAACAAAGCCCCCTCTCCTACCACCACCGTCAGCCTCCCCAGACTAGACTGGGGCTTGGTAAAGTGTGGGAAAGCCCCATGGGATTGGCACTTTATGCAGAGGAGTGAGGAAAAGCTGGTGTGGCCTTCTCAGCACCACCAAAAGAAGGTTTCTGAGACCCTTTCCAGAGAAGGGATTGTGCCTGCCCACTGTACCCAGTTCTTTGGGGGTGATGGGTATCATCCCTGCTTCCCACTCAGATTACTCTAGTAGTGTCCAGATGCGCCCACTCCTTGCCTCGAGTTGCTGATCTCAGATGGAGGGGTGGGGAGATTTGAACATCAGAAGAGCCAGGCTTTAGGGGGCTTCTGGAAGGTGAGGGCCCAGCCCACTTGTCCCCTCCCATTCCAGCATGAGTGCCCAGCTTGGCACACGCCAGACCTCAATGGGCAGCCGGCCGTGGAAGGCAGACAATGCCTGGACAGAACCCAGTTTCTAATCAAAGAGCTGAGGATAGGACCAGACTAGGGCTGGGGCTGGGACAGGGAGGAGATGGTGCCACTGAGGAGCTGTAGGGGAGATCCATGCTTTTGGATCCCCATCGGCCCCCCATCCCAACCTCCAGAAGTCACTTGTCCCACCTCAAGGACTGGGTGGCAGGCTGGAGTAGAGTATTGGAATAGGACATTGTGGGGAAAGGCCAAGGCTTTGGAATTGCCAAGGGCCCAAACCGGTGTCAGGTTCAGCTGTCTGACTTCCTGGAAGTCCTTTCTTGTATCTAACTGAAGTGCTTTCTGAGTTCCCATGAGAATAACATGGCGAGCCCTGGGTCCAACTTTCGGGACAGGGAGGCCACAAATGAGACAGACTTGGTTTGGTGTGTGTGTATGCACGCGTACACATGCATGCCTGTGTAAGGGGGGACGTCCTGGCAGGGACTGCTAGACTAGGTGAGAAGTGCCAGGCCCAGGGCTCTTGGCCCTATAATCACCTTGGGAAGAGGATCAAAGCTGGCTGTCTGCAAATCTCCACAAGGCAGGCAGGGCTGGGGGAGAGCCAGAGGAGGAAACTTCAGAACTGGGGCTGTGGGATAAAGGGAGAAGGTCTAGGTGTGAACAGACCCTAAAAACCCTACCCCAGGCCTCCCTGGAGCCTGGCCCATCTGCCCCTGAACATCAGCTAGTCGCCTTTGCGTGGAGATTCCTAGGCCAGCCCCTCTCCAGCCTGCCCTGTGATCCCTTTATCCATTAATCCCCTGTAGATAGGGACTCAGCTCCCTGGGCCCAAGGATGGCCTAGAACCAGCCTCTCTCTACCTGGGAATGGGTGGGGGGTGAGGGGAAGGATGCTTGAGAGAGGTGAGGCTGAGCTGTGCCCTGCCCCAGGCTGCAACACAGGCCCTACCCGACTAATGGGGGGCGGAGGGGAAGGGGTAGCTGTTAAGAAATGCAAGTTGGCAAAGTTGAAATTGCGGAAGGAAGTCAAGACATGTGGTATGTTTCTTTAAGACCCTTTCAAGCCCCCAGTTCTGAGCCCCCACCATGAGAGGAGCCCTCCATGGGTCCTAACCCCCCCAACCCCCCCACCCCCTTATCTTCGCCTGGTTTCCTTAAGCTTCTTTCCTTTCCTCGGCTGGGGCGGGGAGGTCCCTTTACAGGTCCCACATCCATCCGTGGACACTCCAGGGTGGAGCAGGGGCTGGAAGGGCTGGAGGGACACCAGCCAGGGACCCAAGGGACAGTGTTAGATCATACCCCTGTCCTCGCTCATTTGGGTTCTCTAGCTGTAGTTATTTCCAGAGCGTCCGGCTACTCTGAAATCTTGGTCAATGTCTGTCTAAATTTTGAATCAAAAGAACTGGTGGCTTGGGACGAAGAGACCAGAGAAGACAGAAAAAACTGCGTAAGGGTGGGATATGGGGGTGCCTTCAGAGTCCCATCCTCTGTTCTGGCAGCCCAAGGCCAGCCAGGGCCGATCAATGCCAACGGTGCCCCATGCTGCCCGTTTATAGATCTGGGAAACCGAGGCCCAGACAGGACCTCCTGTGCCTGGAGACCTGAGAATCTTAGCGGTGGCCTCCTGCTGCAGAAATAGGGCTTATGTCATCACAAGGAAGTGGAGTGTAGTAACCACAGGCCCCGGAAACCATCCCCCCTCCACCCCCGAGCCAGCCTGCCCGACTAGCCTGAAGCTGATTGGATCTCCGCTCTTGAAACCCTCCGAATGGAGATGGGGTGGGGCGGGGGCTGAGGAAGTGGCGGAGGTGACATGAGCCTGGCA
This sequence comes from Phoca vitulina, assembly GCF_004348235.1. Classification (NCBI taxonomy): domain Eukaryota; kingdom Metazoa; phylum Chordata; class Mammalia; order Carnivora; family Phocidae; genus Phoca; species Phoca vitulina. The sequence continues at coordinate 22,742,596 of NW_022589729.1, forward strand.
CCCTTACTCTTACAGCTCTGGGGGCAAAGGGCAGGGCTGGGGCCAATGCAGTTCACCCATTGGCTGGGTCATGGGGCTTCCTTTCTGTTTGCCCTGCTGGGCCTCAGATTCACCCGCGGGAGAATGGGAACAGCTGGTTTGTTCTCATTTGTTCATTTGTGAAAAGCAGTGGTTTGGATGAAGTAGAAGTCATACAGCCCATAAAGGGTTGGCTCCTGAGGAGTTGATGTGAATAAAATGTTTTAAAAATAAGCCCTAACTTAAAGTGTACCTAAGAGGTGTCTCTGGTTTGAGCTACAGTGAGTGAGTGTTAGGTACAGGGAAGAGTTTCCTTCCTTCCTCCCTTCCTTCCTTCCTTCCTTCCTTCCTTCCTCCCTCCCTTCCTTCCTTCCTCCCTCCCTCCCTTCCTTCCTTCCCTCCTTCCTTCCTTCTACGTATTTATAGCAGAAAGCATGCCAGGATGGAAAGAAGACTGAACTTGGGGGTGGCTAAGCACTGTGACTTCTTGAACACTTGCCCTGTGCCAGGCAGCATGTTTACACTGTCCCACTCTACTCCACCAGAGCCCCACCAGCTAACTGATGTTATTCCCATTGTGTGGATGAGCAAACACTCACAGCCAGTAAATGGTGGAGTTTGGATCTGAACCCAGGGCACTCACTCTCCCTCCAAGCACATGCTCCTCAGACTGCTCTCAACCGCCTCCCAGTGCAGCTCTAATTAGCTCTTTGCTGTGAGTCTCTATGCCTCAGTTTCTCCATATGCCATACCCCACCTGTTGCCATAATGGCAATGTGGGAAAAGTACTTAGGAAGGTGTCCAGTGCTATGCAGAGGGGGGACATGTCTGAATTTCCCATTCTGGGGTTGCTTAGCATGGAGCTGCCTGTCCCCTCCATGGTCCTAGCTCCTCAGCCGTGCTATTCGCTCTTGTGTTTGGGGAGCTTTTCCCTTCCCGCTGGGTAGAAGTCCGCCTGTTCTCTCTTTCCTTAGATCCATGCTACTGTCCCTGGAATTTATTTTCCTGCCTGAGTTCCATCTTGCCACTCTCTAGGAAAGGAAATTCTGGGGGCAGCCCAGTTTCCTCTTGCTACCTCTACATGCCCCCACACCAGTCACATGGCAGAGCTCCGGGTGTCCTGGGGTCTCCTCGCCTCACGTTTTGCCCTCTAGACATAGCAGCCTGTTGAAGAAAGCCGGAGGGGCAACTGAGAGGCCTCTGGGCTGGAGAGGAGAGGATGCTTCCCTGCCCTGGGAGGTGAGCCAGGCTGGGGCTGGTCGGCCTTGGCCCCAGAGAGCTACCCCTCCATCCCTATGGGCTGGGGGTGATGGAGCTCTGTGGGAAGGGCTGTGAAGCCCCATGGCAGGTGGCGGACCCGTGGGTGGCAGTGTCCTGACCCCCGGAATACTCCCTCTTTCACCTCTGGCTGCTCTGGGGTGTGGAAGGGAGGCAGGGCCATGGTCCCCTGTCCCCAAATACCTGAGTCCCTATCCCTCTGCCTTGCGGGGTGGAAGCCCACCATCAGAGCAGTGGTGGAGGCCACTGTCCTTTCTCTAGGCTGGCTGGTCCTGCCTGACCCTGGAGTTAAGGTGCATTGAGGAGAGCCTGGCAGTGGGGACTGGGGCCTGAGGACCGAGGACCAAGGACCAGGGCCAGTGTGCTGGGGGAGAGGCTCCCTGCTCGGCAGCGGCTGGCCTCTGCATTCCTCAGCAGGGGAGCGTCCCCAGGGCCCAGTTCCCACTGAGCTGTCCTCCACATGATGCACATGCCGCCACAGCTCTGGGCACTCCCTGCTCAGCCCCCACTCCGCAGAGTCTCCCGTCTCCTGGGAGGTCATGGGAAACCACCGCCAGATGCCCTGAGAAGGGAGTGGGACCGGAGAGCCAAGCTGCAGCGCCGCTGAGCAGCGCTTCCCTGAGCCGGGCTTGCCCCTCTTCCCAGGCCCCTGCGGCACAGGAGTTAGACCCACAGGAGTCCGACCGGTGGCTCAGGAAGCTCCTGGCTACTGCTCACAGCCAGGCCTGCCCCTCTTGCCAGCTACGACAGGGCCTGGCCCCCTCCCTCAGCTTCTCCTAGCATCTCCGCTCCCCAGCCTCTGACCCCTCGCTCCACTCTGCGGGGCCAGCTTCCTCTAATGCCCAGTTTCAGCCTCTCAGGGGGGTGTCCTGGGGCACAGCTGAGATCCTGATGCCCTAGGGGCCACGAACAAGACTCTACCCCAGGTTCCCTCCCCTGTCAGACTGCCTGTCCCTGGTTGTGACTCAGAAGCTAGTGGCCAGGACTTGGATAAACTGAAAGAGAAAGGTCAAGGACATCTGAGGAAGGAGTGGGGGCTGAACCCCAGGTGCCCTGAATCGACACCCCAAGGCGTTGTCTTGGAGTGTCTGCACCCTCTCCCTGTGCACTTGGGAACATGTTTGGGGGCAGAAGTCAAGCACAGAGGGTTGACAGACCCATTTCACCAGATCTGCTAGGGCCTCATAAACCCCCGCTTTTTGACCCCACAGTACAAAGCCTCCTTGTTTGGGGGTCCTGAGCCAGCCTGGGTCTTTTTCCTGAGGGCAGTCAGTCTCAGGAGGACTGTGCTGATGGAGGAGGGTCTGAGAGGCCTGGAGAAGGTCCCGTGACAGGGCGACAAGACCCTCTGGCTATCACAGGGCTCCGGTGGCTCCCCACTCCATATCCCTGCAGCTAAGAGCCAGCACCCCAAACTGGGTCTCCCCACCAGAGAGGAGCAGCTTCTCTGGGAAGATGCCTTCTCTGGGCTAAGTCAGCTAAAAGGCCCCGAGTGTCTGGGAGCCAGACTCCCCTGAGAGAGCAGGGATTTTGCTTCCAGCCGCCTTCCCCAGAGCTGGCAGGCTGCCACGGGGAGGAGGAGGAGAGGATGCTCATTAGAGTGGGGGTGTAGACACCCTCTTTCTGCTGCCGAGGGGAGCTGCCTTCCTCTGGCAGGGAAGCAGCCTCCTGGGTTCTTGGCTCCATGCTTCTCCATGCTCTAGGCCTTGGCTCTCTTAACTCTACAAAACGGGGGAAATGCTTTCCCAGCAGAGTGCTCCTGGTACTGCCCGCAGCTGTTGGTAGGATCAGTCCAGGGATTCTCTGAGGGGATCATTTTTCTCCAGTCCAACCTCTCTCCTGCCCTGGTGCAGGGCTGCTCAGTGGGTGCAGCAGGATTGGGCAGGGGCAGGCTTGGCTTGCATTTCATTTCCACCATTACGAATTGTGTGACTCTGGGCTGGTGAAATTTCACTTTTCCAAGCCTCGGTAAAATGGGGCAAATGCCCTTGCTCCCCAGGGCTGTCATAACCCATTACATGTGTTCGTGTATGTAAATGAGCTCGGCACCTAGGTTCTCAAAACGTGTTAGGTATTGTCCTGATCAGACAAGGCACCGCTGTGCAGAATGCAGAGAAGCAAGAGTGGTATCAGTGACTATGATTTCCGAGGAAAAAGATTCCAAAGAATCCCAGGCTCCCCTTTCCCCTGGCTTAGCAATCTTTGTGGGCAGGAAGTTCATTTTGCTAGCTTATCTAAATCCCTCCTGCTGTAGCTGAGTTCCCTTTGATCTGTCACCGATGAGGAAGAGCTGGTCCCTGGCAGGTCACAGCATGGCTAAGTGACTCAGTGTGCCAGGCAGACTAGAGGGGAGCGCCACCCGCCCCCCCCCCAAACTCACTTCCACACAACAGCTCAGCTCCAGTTGACCCCTGCTGCCCCGCGGTTGGAGCCAGGCAAACCACTTGGGGCTGGGCAGAAGGGAGGTCATGGAATCTGGCCAACCTCAGGCTTGGGGGCAGCACACCTAGAGACCAGGGGATGAACTTCCTCATTTCTCTGTTTCTCCTTGGGGCTGTTCCACTAGCCTCTGGGGGCTCCTTTTCAGGATTCCAGAAAGGCATTAAGGGTCCTATAGAAGAAAAGAGCAGCTAGGCTTATACCCCCTGGGGCTTCTTACAAAGGGGCTGGTTATGGTGGTTATTTTGGTCCTCAGAGGGGTGATTCCAGCCCAAGTCCCTGGTTCTTCTCAAAGCCTTTGAGGGAGAGCCTGGTGAGAGGGTGTCTCCCAGCCTGGAAGTCCCCAAAGTGCAAATTACTCACAAGTGGGCAGCTATGCGTGCTAGTTCTCTCCAGCTCTCCTTCTGGATTGAATCTTTGGGACTGATGGCTAGTAAAGGTAGTCTTCCTAGGAGACCTTGTTATTTATTACCTATGTGACCTTGAGCCCAGTTAATTTCCTCTGAACTCTCATTTGTAAATTACGAGCAAAAACACCCCCTTAGAACGAAATGATTTGTGTAATGATCTAGCGTGCAAAGCTTCGTAGGAACAGAGTCTAGCAAAAAGGCAGTCTTGTTCCATAAGTGTGGGAAGTTACTAACTGGGGAAGTTGAGTAAGCAGAGATGTAAAGGGGTTCCAGTTGCTAGCAAAGAAAGGCATCAGGAATCACAGACCATACATCATAATTGTAAGAATTTTTTAGGACTCTGGAACAGTTCTTGGTTAGTTATTTTAATATCACAGCGTGTGACCTCTCAGTGACAAAACTCTTCAAATAGGAAGAGCCTGGGGCTGCCCCCTTAAGAGCTCCAGGCGCTCCTAACTGACTGGGGGGCAACTCAAGTTAAGAGCCCAGGGAGGGGCCCTAGCCGGCTGATTGGGTGGGACTAATTTCACCTGAGAGGCCGAGCCAACCCTTAGGAGCCCAAGGTCACTGGGCGGAGCCCCCGGGGGCAGTGATTGGCTGGCTTTGTGTGATGTCACCGAGGAAGGGGCGCGGGTGAGGGGGGCTAGCCCATCCTCCCCCCACCCACCACGGCGCGGGTAGGGTGTGGGGCGCTGGGCACGTTACCCGTCGCAGAGGGAGTTGTTCTCCTTGGCAGCCCTTCAGCATCCCCCGGGGCCTGCCTCCTCCCCGTCTCCTCTGTCCTCCCCTTCCGCCCTGTCCTCCTGGTTTCGCAAAGGGCTGTGGAAGCGCTGAGCTCAGCTCTTCCCGCAGCGCCCGGCTCGGGTTCGCGGCCTTTGTCCGGCCGTCGCCGCCGCGGCCGGGGGCACGGACGGGTGGGGGGCCGGGCCCGAGCCGCCTGCGCGTCCCTCGGCCCGGGTGCCCGCTTCCCCGGCGGTGGGGGAGGGATATGAAAATAACTACCCACATCACACCAGCTCCCGCTCAATTGTGAGCAGAGGAAGCTCAGCGGCCGCGCGCCCGTGCCAGATCCTGCCTCTGAAAAGCCCTGGGCCCTTTCTCGCTCTCGCGCCCTCTCCCACCGCCGCTCGGGGCTGCGGGGTGCCAAGTGGCAAATAGACCGGGCTCTGTTCGGGGAGATTCCGGGAGCCTTTCTGCGCGGGGCTGTCCGGCCCGCCCCCTTCCCTCCCGGCCCGGACCTTGGGAAGGGATGGAGGGCGGCTTTGCAGGCGTGGGGCTTGGGGTGAGAGTCAGGAGGTCCCTGGACAGAAATGATACTGGATGTGTGGTCCACAAAACTACCGATGAAACGCAGCTGGCCCGCGGGGCCATAGTTTGCCGATCTGAGTTTTTCAAATATTGCATTAAATTATAATTTATCTTCATTACTGAGTTTTTTTCATACCCCGTTAAGTTTTGCACTTGTGGCAAATACCTCACCTCATCCTAGTCCTGGATCTGGTCCACGGCTCCTGGGACTTGCAAGACCCTAGAAACTGGTTTCCATCCCTGATTCCCCCCTCCCATGCCCCCCAGGAAGGACCAGGTCTGTGAGTGGCTCCCATCCCTGCCACCCTGCTTTAACGGGAAGCGGCCGCCTTCCCCTTATCCCCTTATCTGGGGCGGGGTGGGGCTGGCTGAGGCCACTGCTGCTTTGAGGGCAGCCCACAGAAGTGACCTCACCCAGGCTGGGGCCGGGGAAGAGGCTGCTGGAGGGGAAGGTGAAGGCGTTCTTAGAAAGTTAAAACTGGGAGATCATCTAGAGAACCCAGGAGAAAGCAAGCAGTGGCTCCTGAACCAGAAGAGGGTGGGGGCAGGGGCTGGTCCGGGACCCCGGACTTGATCTCCCAGCCCTCTGGTCTCCTCCCTGTGGGGTGCGGGTTTGAATGCTCTGCTGGGCAGGGTGTGGTGAGGAGGGAGCCCCAGGAGAGCTGGGACACGATGTCTGCCCCTGCTGGATGGCCAGCCCTGAACAGATGGAGCAGGGTTCCTTCCAGAGTGCCTCCCTGGCCCTGATGGAGGTGCTGTGGGAGAAAGCTTATCTATCCATGTGGGGATGGAGAGTTTCCCAGGCAGGAGGTCGCTGGAGAAGCAGAAGAGCCTGTAGGTTTCATAGTCAGGCAGAGCAGTTGATGCCCATCTTCCCTGTATTTATTGTGTGTGTCTGACTTTAACTACTTCAAGCCTCAACTTTCCTCTCTGGAAAATGGGCATGGAAATCCTGAGCTCATTGCATCACTTACGTGAGGTAGTCTGTAGCGCGTGCCTGGCCCAGCTAGCACATGGAAAGCACACATAAAATCTTAATTCTCTTTTTCTTCTACCTCCGGTTACTCAATCAAGTCCCATTCCTGGGACCAACACTCTCCCTCGCCCAGGTCAGTTGCTTTGGGAATTAGTGACTCTTCCTGAGCCCATGTCCTCTGTCTCCCAGCGGGTACCCTTTTCTCTGGGTAACATTGCTCACCCATCTGTACCCTGCAAAGCTCCCTGGTGCTTCAGATGGGCCAGCCTGGGGCTGGCTGGCTCTCTCTGACCACAGAGACCCCCGCATCAAGATGTGCTGGGCCTCACGTTCCAGGATGAGGGCCGCAGGATGAATGCCTGACTGATTCCATAATTCCTGGACCCTAAAACTCTGGAGCCCCTCTTCTCCATCCCCTTGCCCAGACTGCTCTTCTGCCAGCTCTCCTATTCCTGGCAGGTGGGCTCCGCCGTGTTCTTGGGGCTGGTTGTTGAAGGAAAAGCATCCCCTCTCCCGGATGGGCTCTGCCAGGCTGGGCTTCTGCTCCCCCTCCCCTGCTCCCACTGTCTCCAGGGACCCTGATTCGATTTCCTCCAATCACCAGCACTGCCATCTGCCTGGGGTAATTAAATGGTATTTGAACTGGATCCAGAAATCCTATCACAAGCAGCCCACGTGGTGGGGAGGGTGTCTTCCGCAGTTGGTGCTAGCCAGCAATGCTGGAAGCTCCTCAGAGGCTGCCCAGGCCAGACCCTTGGTTCACCTGGGAGCTTGCCCTGGATGGCCCTGGGCAGTAAGTGTTTGGTCCTGGGTCCCAGAGGCCCAGGGGCAGAGCCAGCTCTGAGGGTCAGAGCTCCAGCTTCCTACCTGGTGCCTGTGTGCCGTGCCACGCCCCCTCCTCTGGAGTTGCGGCTGGGGCTCCCTGTGTCATGAGCCGTTCTTTTCCCCCGGCCCCCTGAGCCCTGCCCGTAGGGACACGGTAGCACAGAAATAGTGGAGAGGCAGTGCACACTGTTCGAGCCCCACTCTGCCCCTCGCTATCTATGGCTGGCTGGGCACCATCTCATTTCCTCCCCTACAAACCGGGGTAGTAGTATTCACCGCAGGTGTTCTCTTGAGGATCAAGAGTTAGTATATGTCAGTGCGTAGACCCCCCGGGTACGTAGTGAGTGCAAATTTGTGTCAGTTGTCACTATCAGTGGTCGAGGTAGGGGAGCTGCTGGCCCAGACCTCTTACTGGTGGGTCAAGTTTCTGGTCTGCAGGTTCTAGAGAGGACAAGCAGGAATCAGCTGCTCCCTTCCCAGTCAGAAACCAGTTCAGGGGGGACACCGAGAGGCTGGGTTCTAATTTCAACTTGACATGGAACAGCTGGATAGTGTGGATGAAGGTGGTAATCCTCCATTCCTGTCAGCCTCAGCGAGGGGAGAGCCACTGACCTGTGAGGACCTGTTGACACCGAAGGGAAAACACTTCTGGAGAAAACCCAGGCTACCATCTATGGTGTGGACTTGGCCTGGTGCAGCTAACCCCCCCCACATGCTCCCCTGGCACTTACCCCCCTCCCCAGTCCCCTCTGACTCTCTCGCAGCAAAGTGCAGGCAACAGGCTGAGGGGAGCACCCTGGCTTGAAGCTCTGAGTGGGCCTTGGGGGCTGGGGCAGCCCCAGACAGGGACAGGATGGCGACTTGGTGGCCCTGCCTCTGTGGCGAGGTCCCCCTCCGCCCTGGATGCATGCTGGCCTGGCCCTCTCACTCTTTTCTTCTCTTGGTAAATGTTGGCTTTGGGAAAGGGAGCCTGACAAGCAGCTCATTGTGATCGCCTGGCTGATAGGGCTGGCTTGTGTGGGCCCAGGAGCATTAGTGCCTAACCCACCCCCACCCCCTTTTGCTTTAGGCATTTGGGAAGTGCTTTTCTGCCTGTCTGTACAGCGCATGCTCACTGACTCACACTTGGTTGCCATGGGGACCTTGTCATGGCAATGGCTGCTTAGAGGAGGGAGAAGGGTGGCTGGATGGAGATAGCCCTATCTATGGCTGGCTCCCACTCAGCCCTGGGGCCACTTTTCTTCCTCTCGTAAGGGAGCCCAGCAGGAGCTGGGATTGGGCCCCTCCTGTGGCCGGCCTGGTGTCCCTTGTAGAGGGTCCTGCCCTTCTCAGCCGACTTTTGCCTTGGCCTGGTCTGGCGGGGTCATGCTTGGTCTGGCGCCTGAGAATGTCCCGCCGGCTCCGGCCTCCGAGAGGAGGCTCTGCAGCTGGAGGACTCTTGCAGCCCCTGCAGGCCGTGGCAGAAGATGGGGTCTGCTCTTTAATTCATTCCGGGGTTGGGGGGCAGCCAGGCCTGTCCCTCCCCACCCTGGTGCTGAGCCTTACCTCCCAGAAGGGGGCAAGCTGTCTTCTCTTCCTGATCTGTGGGACACTGATTTCTAGGGCTCCCCTTTCAATCAGGAGTGTGCGCTCTGACGTCAGACCGGAGGTTGGTTCTGTCACGCCCCCCCCCCCCCCCCCCCCCCCCCCCCCCCCCGGTACAATCTTGGGCAAGTCACTTAAACTCTGTCAGCCTCCATTTTCTCATCTGTAAAATTAGGCAAATAATATGTACCTCACAGATTTATAGTGAAGAATACATGAATTCATTTATGTAAAATACTTTTAACCCGGATCCCATACGTAGAGTACTTGACAAATGTTAGCAACCGCTCAATAAATGTTTGGGTGGAGTGGATATTATTCTTACAATTAGTATTACTGTATTGTTATAAAAGTTGCCTTGGTCCTCTGGGGAGGCTCCTGAGCTTCCTTCCTTCTCTTCCAGCTTCTGGGGGCTGGAGGGGGCCTGGGGAAGTGGAAGCATGGCAGGCAGCGTGAGGGAGGAGGGCACCGCAGCCCCCCGCCGGCCGGGTCTGACCCAGGGCTCTCCCCGCTTCCTGAGCAGGATTCGGCCCCAGCTGTCAAAGGAGAAGATTGAGGGCTGTCACATCTGCACCTCTGTCACCCCCGGGGAGCCCCAGGTCCTTCTGGGGAAGGACAAGGCCTTCACCTATGACTTTGTCTTCGACCTGGACACCTGGCAGGAACAGATCTATTCGACCTGTGTGAGCAAGCTCATCGAGGGCTGCTTCGAGGGCTACAATGCCACAGTGCTGGCCTATGGGCAGGTAAGCCGCCTGCACTCCCACCCGTGTCCCCTCCAGCTCTGGTCTCCCCAGCTGGTGGGAGAGAGCGCCCTCTCCCCCTTCAGACCGGTGGAGATGGAGCTGCGGTTTTGTCTCTTGTCCCAGCATGCTGCCACGCTGGAGGGAGGCTGTCACTCTGAGGAGACTCCCTCAGGGTGTGGCTTGGGGACCAGGAGGGGCCGGTGACCTGGGTACGTGGTAAGGGAAGTCCGCCTGGCCAGGGGTCCCCGGGCTTGCCGGTGGCCCCCCGAGGGTGCTAACACCCTCATTCCACCCTTGCTGATGCAGACAGGGGCCGGGAAGACATACACGATGGGCACCGGCTTCGACACGGCGACATCGGAGGAGGAGCAGGGCATCATCCCGAGGGCCATTGCACACCTCTTTGGGGGCATTGCAGAGCGCAAGCGGCGGGCACAGGAGCGGGGCGTGGCCGGGCCTGAGTTCAAAGTCAGCGCGCAGTTCCTGGAGGTACCGTGCCCTCGTAGTGGGGGCGGGAGGGAGATTTGGGGGACAGCAAGACCATGGAGGTTGGGCTTACCCCCAGGACAGTGGAATGAGCCTAGGCAAGCCATGGCAGCATTATAGCTGCTGAGGATCCTGCTGCTGGAAATATCCAAGCAAGAGCTAGAAGACCTCTTGGTGGGACACTCTGAAGAGGCTTCCTGTGTCAGAAGGGGCTTGAGCCACTGAGAACCTTTAAGATCTCTTCAAACCCTGACTGATGGTCAGCTCTGACACTTATTAGCTGTGTGACCTTGGGCATGTCGTGTCACCACTGCACGATGGCTATAATATCTATTTCCTCGTGGGTGCTGTGAGGATGGCATGGAAGCATGTGCCTGGCATGTAGTGAGAACTCTAGTTCCTGCCCATCCTTCCAGCCTTGGCCAGGTTGCTCCCCAGCCTCAGAGCAGTCTGCCTTGTCCCTTTCTGGCCCAGGTCCTTACTGACCCTCCTAGTCTTCTCTGACCTCAGGGCAGGGAGGTCCTCCAGAAGGAGCTTTTCTTTGCAACTGGTCCTTCCTCTCTCTGGGAGAATGTCTGTGTGCTAAGCCAGGCTTTTGGCATCTGGGGACTTTGTGGGTGGAGGAAGGAATCTTTGGCCTATCGAGGGGCCTCCAGAAGGGTCTCTAAGAAAGCAGGTGTTCCTGGATACTTCTCATGAGTGCCTGACTTGACCAGCCTCCTCCTTTAGGACACTTGAACCGGGTGGCTTCAGTTCTCAGCATCTGAAACCCCAACCCATTGACCTCCCCCACCCCCCCGGCTCTGGGTCATTTGCTGGATATGGGGCTGCCCTGGGCTCTGACTGTACCCAGGTTGTCCTCTGAGGGAGGGATGTGGCTCGAGCCCTCTCTAGGGTTTCCATGGCCCACCCTGCCCACTGCACCACTATGACTACCTCCTGGGTACTCAGAGTGGCTGCTTTCCCCTTAGGGGATCCTGTATTTTAGACTTGAGAGTTTTTCTTTGTCCTCCTGGACTTTTGCTTCTGATAAAGTGACTACCTCTGTGTGTGTGTGTGTGTGTGTGTGTGTGTGTGTGTGTGTGTCCTACTGCTGTGTATCTCTATAAGCTTTCCCATCTCTTTGTTTTCTTCTTTTCTCTATCCTGTTGCCATGGGGATCCCCAAAGAGTAGGGCAGTTCCTAGAAAACTCATGCCCAAGGGTGAATCACAAGGGGTTAAATGATGCCGGGTGCGCCTGTCCCAGCAGACAGACAGACACCATGGCACCCACATCTGCACCAGTCCCTTCCGTTTCCCCTTCCCCTTCCTGTGGAGTATTTCTGTCCCTTTGAGGCATCAAAGCCTCGGATGTCGGAGGGCCGCAGCCCGCCCCTCCCCCACAGGATTCTGCTGGCTGCTGACCAAGCTGCCCGGTCCCTTTCCCCACCCCACCCCCCAGGCCCCCAGCCCCGGCTCCCTGCCTGGGGGATATCCCAGCCCTTCAGCAGGTGAAGCTCTCCCTGCCAGCGATTACAAACACAGGAATCTCCAAGGCTGAGACCATGTGAAATAAGGTGACTGCTCCTGGCCAGGCCACCTCCCCCCACCCCAAGTGGTCTCCCCAGGCTCTCCCCAGGATGCTGGGCCCCAGTGGCATGCTCTCCGTCCCCACATTCCTCCCCTACTGGGAGGTTGTCCTCACCTCAACCCCCAGGGACAATGGGGGTCAAGGCATGGTCTCTACTGAGCTCTGTCCATCCCCTCCCTCATCCGAAACCACGTCCCCACCCCCTTTCCCAGCCTAGCAACAAACATAATAGGATCTGCCTGATTTATGGTTCTATCTTCCTCATCTACATCTAGGACCTGAGTCCCCTTGTCCCCTTTAGGTCCTTAGTCCCCTGACAAGACTGAAAACTGCTGAATGCTGGTTCTTTGGGGAGTGGGAGCATAACCTCAATATAGTTCTGCCCAGGACCCAGCTGCCTCCGACTCCTGTCTAGGAGAAAGACCCTGGAATCCAGAACCCAGAGGGGACCAGGGTCGGCAAGTTCGCCTCCCAGAGCCTCAGTTTCCACCTCTGTAAAACAGAGCTGGCTTATAAACATGGGAAAGCCCCTCGGGGCCCCACGCCATGCGCCCCATGCACCCAGCAGCTGTTCCCCCCACCCCACAGCTCTACAATGAGGAGATCCTCGACCTGTTCGATAGCACCCGTGACCCTGATGCCCGCCACCGCAGGTCCAACATCAAGATCCACGAGGATGGGAATGGTGGCATCTACACCACGGGTGTCACTTCCCGCCTCATCAACTCCCAGGAGGAGGTAAGCATCCACCGGAGGTCCAGGGCAGGCAGGGGCCCGCTCCACGGCTCATCTCCTGCTCTCACTTTTGCCTCGCTCCGCAGCTGATCCAGTGCCTGAAGCAGGGGGCCCTCTCCCGCACCACGGCCAGCACCCAGATGAACGTGCAGAGCTCCCGCTCACACGCCATCTTCACTATCCACGTGTGCCAGATGCGAGTGTGCACCCAGCCCGAGCCCGTAAGGAACCCACGGAGGCCCAGGAGCTGGTGTAGTGGGGGGCGCTTCTCAGGGGGGCAAGAAGAGGAAGGAGCCATGGATCTGAAGCTAGCAAATTGGGGCTTGGGGTTTGCCTTGGCCACTTGTTGATTTTTCTTTTTCTTTTTTCTTAAGCCTCAGTCCCCCACCTGTACAATGGGGGTAACCATCCCCCTATGGTTGTGAGGCCTGCATGAGAATCAGGCATGTGCAAGTACACGGTCAGATGCTCTCACGTGCAAGAGGAGAGGGCGCTGCAGCCTGCCCTGCCCCTGGGCCCCGAACCCCCCCACCCCAGACAGCATTCCTGAGGGTCGAGGGCTGAGAGCAGAGGAGCCGCGAGGTGGGGCGAGGGCCAGGTACATCAGCTGCTAACTTCTGCTGCAGGTCAGTGAGGCGGTGACTGGGCTTCCTGAGGGCACCGCGCCCACCAGTGAGTATGAGACACTCACTGCTAAGTTTCACTTTGTGGACCTGGCCGGCTCAGAGCGGCTGAAGCGGACGGGGGCCACTGGCGAGCGGGCCAAGGAGGGCATCTCCATCAACTGCGGCCTGGTAGGCATTCGGCGGGTCACCAGCCCCAGTGGCCAGCACAGCTCAGTCTCAGACCCTTTCCAGACCCTCCAGACCCACGGCTGCCCCGTCTTCTTTGCACCTCTCGCTGGCTGCTGGCCAGGGCACCCATATGTCACTGTTGTTAGGCCTTTGGTCCTTTGCCCTCACCCTTGCCCCCAGCTTCTTGACTTCACCAAACAATCACATCGGCACGTAAACTTTCTCAGGGAGCTTGAGGGCTGCTGGGTCCTCGAGGCAGGCACGGATGGCCTGGGGGCTGTCCTGTCCCCACTGCCCTCTCCTGGACTGCCTCTCGAGTGCCAGGGTCTGTCTCCCACAGTTGGCCTTGGGCAACGTGATCAGCGCCTTGGGGGACCAGAGCAAGAAGGTGGTGCACGTGCCCTACAGGGACTCGAAGCTCACTCGGCTTCTCCAGGACTCGCTGGGGGGCAACAGGTACCCTACAGCCAACAAGGGGTAGGGGAGGAGGGAACCTCCTGGAGAATCCTGTTGTGAGGGTTTGATTCATGAGGGCCTTGTGGGCGAGGAGGCCTTCCTACTGCAGCCTGTGGGCTTCGGAGACAGGAGCCTTGAGATGCTGCATGACCTTTGGCCAGTATGGTCAGACTGTTTCCTTGTCTGAAAACAGGGAGAGATAGTCTTGAAGTGATAGAGCCCAAATGGGGTAATGGATGGAAACCACTAAGGAAATACAGAGCTGTGCCCGGCAGTGACATATCACACTGTCAGCCGCCTTCACTGTGGGTTGGAAGGAACCCCGTGGCCAGGCGGTCCAGGTGCTGCCCTGGTGAATGCCCAGGTCCTTAGGCCATTAAGACAGTAGGGGAATGGGTTGGGAGCAGGGGCCTCTGCCCCGGAGCGATGCTTCTGGGGGCTTGGCTGTGCCCCTCGAACCTCACTCTCCTACTGCACCCCCCCAGCCAGACCATCATGATTGCCTGTGTGAGCCCCTCAGACCGGGACTTCATGGAGACGCTCAACACGCTCAAATATGCCAATCGGGCCCGCAACATCAAGAACAAGGTGGTGGTGAACCAGGACAAGACGAGCCAGCAGATCAGCGCCCTGCGGGCCGAGATTGCTCGCCTGCAGATGGAGCTGATGGAGTACAAGGCGGTGAGCACACTCCCAGGCACGGTGGGCCCGAGGTCTTCGGCATGCCTCCCACCACTCCCTCACCTCCCCACCCATTCCCCGCCGCTTCCTGAGTATTGGCTCTGTGCCGGCCATGATGAGGGGGCTCACCTGGGTGAATCGAGCACAGTCGGAGCTCCCGGGGTTTTAGCACCTAAGAGCAAGGAGGGCACTCAGCTGTTCCGCAGCATAGCTCTGATGCCCAGGACAGACGCTCTGCCTTGTGCTTTCATGTCCACTGACGATGCTGCGTTGGACCAGATGAGACTCCTAGACTGTGGTACAGAATAAGAATAATTGATGGGGACCGCATGAATAGTCCAGTGCGCCTGGGGGCAGGGCAGAGGAGAGAGCTGGCCCTCTTCACTCAGGTGCTCAGTCAGGGAAGGCCTCACAAAGGAGGGGGCCTTTTATATAGATTTTGAAAAATGGATGAGATATCATCAAAAGCAAGTGGAACAGGCATTCTTGGATGCAATCAAGCCATGCACATAGGAACAGAGATGGGAAAAATGGGTGCTTCTTGGGGAAGTGTCTAATTCCATATGACTAAGGCAAAAGTCAATGGCTGCTGGTAGCCCATGGTGTGAATCTGGTACACAAACGGGTTTTGGTTTGGCTTGCCCTTTGTTTTAAAAGAATGCAACTTAGTTGCCTACCTTTCTGAAAATCAGGGAATTTCAGTTTTTCCCAAAAAATGTGAAGACCTAACGACATATAGCACTACGTTGTCTAGAGTGGCATAGTTGCTGACCCTTTGAGACTGAGTCTGTGACTCTGTTAACTCCAGTCCCCACCGCTCCCTGTTGTCTTGTACTCAGACTCATTTATGCCAACCGCCTGGGGCCCTTAGGGTTTTAGCCCTTGGGTCAGCACTTATGGTGATATGAAGGTAGGCGGTGGAAGGGTAAGTCAAGGTGAGATTGGGGAAGGCTGGAATGGCTGGTTATAGAATTTGGACTTGCTGGTTGTCAAAGAGAGCCCTGGAAGACAGGAGCTGTGTCTTAGGAAACACGGGGTGGGGACGGGGAGATTGGCGGTGCTGCTAGGTGGATCATCAACCCTTCCCCGCCCTGCAAGCTCTAGCCCCTGCCTGCTCCCTGCCTGCCCCTCCTCCCAGGGCAAGAGGGTGATCGGGGAGGATGGTGCCGAGGGCTACAGCGACCTGTTCCGGGAGAACGCCATGCTGCAGAAGGAGAATGGGGCACTGCGTCTGCGGGTGAAGGCCATGCAGGAGGCCATCGATGCCATCAACAACCGTGTCACTCATCTCATGAGCCAGGAAGCCAATCTGCTCCTGGCCAAGGCTGGTGAGTCGGGGTGCACCAGGCCAGCTCAGGCACCCAACAGGCCGGGACCCCCGCTCCCCATACCTGCCCTAGGATATTAGGCAAGCTGGGCCAGCCAATCAATTCACAGAGCAATGCATTTATGAATTTTTTCCAATTGATTTTTTTAAAGATTTATTTATTTGAGAGAGAGAGAGAGAGAGGCAGGGGGTGGGCAGCAGCAGAGGGAGAGGAAGAGAGAGAATCTCAAGCAGACTCCCCACTGAGCACAGAGCCCACGTGGGGCTCAGTCTCACGACCCTGAGATCATGACCTGAGCCGAAATCAAGAGTCGGATGCCTAACTGACTGAGCCCCCCCAGGGCCCCCCAGTTGATTTTAAACCTTTTTTTATGACCATAAAATATACACGAATACATCCTCCTTGCTTAACATGGGTGTGTAAAGGTTAAAATCCTCCCTCACTAAACTCTCCACTCCACGTCCTCTCTACTTAGAAGTAGCTGCGTGCACATTTCCCCACACCTTTCTCAGTACCTTTGCTACAAGTGTGAATGTATATTCATATGTACATATGCACATAGATGTGTGTGTGTGTGAATAATATATACTGCCCTTTCTTTTTCTGTGTGTGAGACCATATGTATTGTCCTGTGACTTCCCATTTTCACTTAGCATTATGCTTTGGAGATCTTTCCATGTTAAAACACAGAAATCTAGTTGATTCTTGTAAACTGCACAGCATTCCCTATGTGAGGATGGTGAACACTATCTGATAGCAGCCATCCCTCAGTGGAGCTTGGCTGTTTCCAGCAATGCTTGCGTATACCCGTCCCAGGGACAGGTGTTTCTTCGACGTAGATTCCTTCTGGGGAAAGGCCCGTGTGTGGTACCCTATCAGAGGCCCCAGTACAAGAGCACCAGTTCCGAGCCGCAGGTCCTTGCGTTCCTTACCTTCTGTATCGCCCTCTGCCGCCTTCCCTCTCCAGGTGATGGCAATGAGGCCATTGGTGCTCTGATCCAGAACTACATCCGGGAGATTGAGGAGCTGCGGTGAGTGCGCCCCAGCGTATCTGGGAGCGGTGGAGGAGGGCCTGGGCCGGGCCAGAGCCCGGGGCTCACCTGGCCCCAACCGCTGGCTCTCCCCATGCAGGACGAAGCTCCTGGAGAGTGAGGCCATGAATGAGTCCCTGCGCCGCAGCCTCTCCCGGGCCTCGGCTCGGAGCCCTTACGCCCTGGGTGCATCTCCGGGCGCTCCGGCCTTCGGGGGCAGCCCGGCCAGCTCCATGGAGGATGCCTCTGAGGTGATCCGCCGGGCCAAGCAGGACCTGGAGCGGCTCAAGAAGAAGGAGGTCAGGCAGCGGAGAAAGAGGTGAGCGGAGTGCGCCCACGGCTCTGCGGGCTGTCTGGGAACACGGCCTCCCGCCTGCCTGTAGCGGGGGGCTGCCCCGGGGCTGCTTGGGAATGCACTGAGCACATTTGTTTAGCTTTTTGGACAGAAGCCACCCACCTTTCTCTAATGCTGCACCTTCCCCCGAGGGGAGGGAGGGTGGAAATGACCCAGGGTTAATTCTAGATTGGGGGTAGAGAGGAGCAGCCAGATTCTCTGCAGAACAGGAACCCAGCCCCATCCTCCTGCCCTCTCCTACACCCCTTGCCACATGCTCAAAGCTAACCTGGCCTACCCTTCACTCCTGGGCAGCCCAGAGAAGGAGGCCTTCAAAAAGAGGGCAAAACTCCAACAGGAAAACAGTGAGGAGACCGACGAGAATGAGGCTGAGGAGGTGAGGGACTGCCCCCGTCCCCTCCCCTCTACATGTTTACCCCTCCCCACCGTCCCTGCTGAGTGGAGGGAACCCCATGACCACCTTGGCAGGGTGGGGGAGGGGCTTAGGCCTGCCTCCAGTTGAGTTGGTCCCTGAGCTTCCTCATATGGCTGACTGGTTGCCGTGGTGGTCTCCATCCCTCACTTCCCCCACCTCATCCCAAATGGGTGAGGCTGGGCAGGGAGGCTCTCCCAGAGGGGCTCTGCCCAGGCTGTTGGGGGAGTCAGGTGGTACTCTTTCGGGACTGGGGGTGGGCACAAAGGGCCCTGACTGTGGTCTGCCCCGTTCCCCACCCTCTTGACACACCTGAAGCCTTGTCCAGACTCCCTTGGCTTCTGGGCTCTCCTCCCTGAGGCCTGAGTGAGGAGGCCCAGCCTGAGTGAGGAGGGCCCACTGGCCACCCCTAATGGTGCTTGGTGCTCAGGAGGAGGAAGAGCGGGACGAGAGTGGCTGTGAGGAGGAGGAGGGGCGTGAGGATGAAGACGAGGACTCGGGCAGTGAGGAGAGCCTGGTGGACTCGGACTCAGACCCTGATGAGAAGGGTGCGTGTGCCCAGGCTGGGGCAGGGGGAGGCGACTCGCCAAATGGCAGGTGCCCGGGGTGGGCTGACAGTCAGCACTGGGCCCAGAGAAACTGCTCAGACCTTCCAGTTACAAGACCCTGAGCCAGATGCCTCTTGGCTGGGGTCAGGCCTTACTTGAATTCTCAAAGAATGTGGACGTCCGGTGCCTGGAACTCCCAGACATGACACCACCACCACCACCAACGAAAACAACAGTAGTGATGAGGATGACAGTGCTCATTATAGGCAGGCACCGCTGCGCTCAACCCTCCACGTGGCATGGGGTTTTCAGTTCTCACTACAACCCTGTGCATAGGTGTTCGGAGCTCCCCCAAGCCCCGAGAAGTCTAGTGACTTTCCCCAGCGTGGTAGGTGCAGAGCCGGGCCTTGAATGGTGCCAAAACCCACTCCTCTAAATGGGGGCACCTGCCCTGCCACCATTTCTGACCCACAGCCCTCCTTCCCCTAGGCTGGGTCCCATGCCAGGTAGACCTTGGCCTCTAGGGCACAGCAGGGGTGGTGGGATGCCTAGACATCCCGCCCCCCCCAGATCCTGGGCCAGCCTCCAGTTTCTGAGGCCAGTCTTCCAATGTGTCGCCCCACCTGGCGGCCCTTACCCACCATGGGGCTTATCGTTGCCTCCAGCCTCTGGTCACTGACTGGCCGTGGCCGACCAACAGAAAGCCCCAGCACCCCCTCCCGCCCTAAGCCCCTGGCACTGGATGGAGCCTGTCTCTGCCCCACAGAGGTGAACTTCCAGGCCGACCTGGCCGACCTGACGTGTGAGATCGAGATCAAGCAGAAGCTGATCGATGAGCTGGAGAACAGCCAGAGGCGACTGCAGACTCTGAAGCACCAGTACGAGGAGAAGCTGATTCTGCTTCAGAACAAGATCCGAGACACACAGCTGGAGCGTGACCGCGTGCTGCAGAACCTCAGTGAGACCACCACCGCCCCCCCCCCCCCCCCGGCCCTCCCTTTCCCCTGAGGCCCCTCCGCTGTCACAAGCCCCCCCGCAACTGGCACCTTGGGGATCTACCCGGTCTTCTGACCCTTGGACTGTGGCCCTCTGACCCGCTGTCACCTCTATGTCTAACCTGACTTCTATGCTACATTTTACATTTATTCTTATTATTTTGTTAGCATCTTGAGTATTAGAATCCTTTATTTCCCTAGGCACATGGACATGATGTGCCATGGGCATGATGTGTCCTCAGCTTTTTTTCTACATTCAGTTCCTTGCGTATTTTCCTTTAAACCCATTTACAAACCGACCTGTTGCATTCTATCTTCTTCTTCTTCTTCTTTTTTTTTTAAAGATTTTATTTATTTATTTGACAGAGAGAGACACAGCGAGAGAGGGAACACAAGCAGGGGGAGTGGGAGAGGGAGAAGCAGGCTTCCCGCTGAGCAGGGAGCCCAATGTGGGGCTCGATCCCAGGACCCTGGGATCATGACCTGAGCCGAAGGCAGACGCTTAACGACTAAGCCACCCAGGCGCCCTGCATTCTATCTTCTTTATAGTTGCTCTTTAGCACATTCATTCAATCACGGTTTCATTCATTCGCTCTTACAGAGCTGACCTTATTCTAGGCGCTAGAGATATTGGGGTGAGCAAAATCCCTGCCTCGTGATGTGTACGTTCTGGGGGTAGAGACAGACATAAATAAGATAAATAAGCGGAGTCTGTGACGTGCCTGATGGTGATCAGTACCATGAAAAAGACGGAGCAGGGAAGGAGGACAGGGCGCGGCGGGGAGTGGAGTGGAGTTTTATAAAGGGTGGTCATGGAAGATGTCACGGAGAAGGTGACATGTGAGCAGACCCCAAGGAGGTGAGAGAGGGCTGGCAGAGAGTGAGCAGGGGCTGAGCCCTGCAGGCAGAGAAGATGCCGAGCCCTGGGGGCGGGAGTGTGCCTGGCATGTGGTGGAATGACAAGGGGCAGGCAGCTCGAACACAGCGGCAAGAGATGGGATAATGGAAGAACTACGGGACCAGGTCACGCTCGTCATTTTAAGGACATCACTTTCTTCTCTGAGGAAGACAGGAAGGTGTGGAGTTTGGAGAGAGGGATGGGCTGTAGGTTTTAAAAGCATGTTGGGGGTGGGTCACTGGCTGCTCAGAAGGGAAATGAAAATGGTGGCTGGAGGCCAGTTAGAAAAGTGTTAACGAAGATCCTAGTGAATCATTAGGGGAAAAAATTTAAGAAAAGAAAAGATCCTGGCGAAAGAGGATTTAGGCAGGAGGTGGTGAGGAGTGGTCCTGTTCTGGATGCATTTCGAAGGTAGAGACAAAAGGTTCTGTTGATTGACTGGGTGGAGGATGTAAGAGGAGCCAAGGATGTCTCCAGGCTTCAAGTTTCTGGAAGGGTGGTGATGACGTCTATGGAGACGGGGAAACCTGCTAGGGTGAGGGAGACAGAGCTTGGGAGTCTGGTTTTGTGCCTGTTAAGTCAGAGATGTCTGTGACACATCTCCATGGAGACGCCTGTAGGCATTTCAGGAAGCAAAGGTCAAGGTTAGAGAATCTGCTTATTCCTTCTGCTCTGGCCCACATCACTATCTTCTCAACTAGCTCTTTCCTTCCCCCTGGCCTGGCCCTTTCCTCCAGTCATGGGTCCCAACCGAGCCAGCAGGAGTGGACCACAGGACCCTCGCAGGAAGCTGGTGACAGGGGGCTTGGAGATTTTGAGATGAAAACACTCCCTCAAGGTCCAGTAGAATGTCGGAGCAGGAGGGGGAGTTGGCATCTTCCAGCCTGATCCCCTCATTGTGTAAATAGGAAACAGGCACACAGACGGGCGTGACTTGCTCACGGTCCCTCAGGGAGACTCGAACCCAGGCTCCTGCTCCCCGCCACACGCCCTCTGAGCCCGAAGCTGATAGAACGCTTGGGGACGTGGCACTGACAGGCGCCTCTTGCCGCTCTCAGGCACCATGGAGTGCTACACGGAGGAGAAGGCCAACAAGATCAAGGCGGATTACGAGAAGCGGTTGCGGGAGATGAACCGGGACCTGCAAAAGCTGCAGGCCGCGCAGAAGGAGCATGCGCGGCTGCTCAAGAACCAGTCCCGCTACGAGAGGGAGCTGAAGAAGCTGCAGGCCGAGGTGGCTGAGATGAAGAAGGCCAAGGTAGGGGTCAGGGGGGTGGCCATGGATGTCTTCTTAGAATCCACTTACCGTGTTAAAAATAATCATCGCTGTGAGCGTGGACAGTCTTCTTGAGACACAGCAGCATTGCCTAAGTCAGCCGCTCCTGGTCCTGGACACTGTCCTCTGAGCCGGGGTCAGTTGTTATTATTCCTATTTTTTACATGGGAAAGTGAGGCAGGCAACGTTGGGCGGATGGCCCTCCGTCTAGGGGGACACGGCTCTTCCCCAGGAAGCCTCTGACCCCTGACCCCAGCAGATACCACCGGCTCAGGTCAGGCTCGGGCTGCTCTGTTCAGTGCCAGTCCTTGGGGAGAACACTCATTCTGGACCCTGAAGACTCGGCAGCAGTGAGCCCTCCTCTTGTCTGTAGATTCGCCCCTGCAGAGCCTGCCCTCTGAGAGAGAAGCCAACCCCCTCCCCCCCGCCCCCCGCCCCCAGCCCCCTTATAGCCTTGCCTCCCTCCCTCCCAGGCCGTTTCCTCTCAAGACTGTCCTCAGGGCAGCGCAGGCTGGTGATATTCCTCGTCATGTCTGAGGCCTCAGTGGCAGAGGAAGGGTCAGCCTACGCGTGACTCTCATTTCCCTGTCACTGGGGAAGTGTCTAAAGCCCTGTGTACATTGCACTGTCATGTTTCGGGCACCAGGACATGGCGGGAGGGGGCGGATGCTGCAGTATCCCAGGTACACAGCTCCCTATCAAGTTGGGTCCTCTCCGGCCGCACCGAGGCTTCCGTCTGTGCCTTCGCCACAGCTCCGACGACGCCAGGTTCCAGGCTTTCCATACCTGATCGCTAGCCCTGCTCTGGACCGGCATGCTGTCATCCCTGGGGCTATAGTAAGAGCTAGATTTAGGGGGCAAAATGACCTGGGTCAAAAGTCTGACCGTTCATGTCTCTCTGAGGTTCATTTCCTTGTTTCTACAACGAGAATGGTAATGCCTCTCTCGCGTGACTGTCGTGAGAACAGTGCTTGGTGTATAGCATGTTCTCGATAAATGGTGGTGACTCTTATTGTTGTCACTGTGAGCCTGGCCCTGGGATGTGGCTTGGACCCTCGCCTCAGCCCTGTCCGTGGGAGAGAGGAAAGTATTCCACCCACATGGGATAACCTGCCTCCAGCAACCCCTGGCTGGTCCTCGAATGGCCAGACCCAGGATGGTGGCTTGGGGAAGGGGCCACCAGGGGCTATGACATTTGAAAGTGGGGGGCAGGG
Source organism: Phoca vitulina (assembly GCF_004348235.1). NCBI lineage: Eukaryota > Metazoa > Chordata > Mammalia > Carnivora > Phocidae > Phoca > Phoca vitulina. The sequence goes on from NW_022589729.1 coordinate 22,764,960, forward strand.
TTAAACCTTGCAGAGTGGTTACACCGGCACAGCTGGGCTGGCAGGAAGGCCACTCCTTCCGGCAGGTTGCCCAGGTGGTGGGGCAGCTTCAACTCCCACGGAGGAATAGGAGCAGACCCCTCGCTCCAGACCCCTGAGCCCCAAGCCAGTGCTGCCTGGCAGGCTACCGCCCCTGCCCAGCATCCTCAAGAGCCAGGCCCTCCCCAGAGAGTGTAGGTCCCCACTGCCCAGCCCTGCCTCACCCCTCAGCCCCACCACCACCCCTGCCCATCCCAGGTGGCCCTGATGAAGCAGATGCGTGAGGAGCAGCAGCGGCGGCGGCTGGTGGAGACTAAGAGGAACCGGGAGATCGCTCAGCTCAAGAAGGAACAGCGGCGACAGGAGGTGAGGGGCAGCCCCTGGGGGCCGCCACCTTCCTGTGTGCCTGGCTGCCCCTCGGCTCCCACAGCCCTAAGCAGTAACAGTCACACTTGCAGCAGGACACAGCCTAGCATGGGAGGGAACAAGCACAAGAGGCTTCTGGTCCACCCCCTCTAGTGCAGGGGGGTGGGGGGAGACTCGAGACCCAGAGAGGGCAGGCCCTTGCCCAGGGTCGCCAGCAAGCCAGAGCTGGGACTGTGCAGCTCCCGGCCCTGAGCCCACTGGTCCCGGGTTCCCTGCCGTGGTGTGGACGAGAGGCTGAGGGGATTCCCTGCACCGAGAGAACGGTCTGCACTGTGACCTCTGGGAAGGGGAGCCAAACTCGGGGTCCCATATTATCAATAAGTTTGGGCTGCACGAGAATCCACCCAAAAGCCAGGCTTTTGCCTACAGAGCTGGGCAGACCAGGCCGTGGAGCCTAAGTGCGGACCCTGACCCCCCTCTCTCACCCACAGTTTCAGATCCGAGCGCTGGAGTCCCAGAAGCGGCAGCAGGAAATGGTCCTGAGGAGGAAAACCCAGGAGGTGAGCGAGACGCTGCTCCCCTTCTCCTGAGTTCTTCCCGAGTCGGGAGGGACCAAGTCCCACCGGTGGCTCTGGCTCTGGCTTGTCACTCAGCACACAGTGGAGCAGAGCCTGTGTGAGGCCCGTTACGAGGGCCTTTCTCAACAAGAGGGCTGAGGTATGAAGGCAGGGCTGCGGGCTCTGGTCCCAGAGGCCTGAGACCTTAATGAAAAAGGTTGAAGTCTCGGGTGTTCATTTCACATCAGAGAGCCCTTGGCTCTTTCTCAGTCCCAAGCTCAGGCGAGGATGGAGCAGCCCCCGTATCCACCCCATCTGGCACCCCCCAATTTGGGCCTTTTCACCAGTTCCAGGGCCCCCCCGCTCACTGGGTTCCTCTTTTCTCGACCCCAGGTTTCCGCACTGAGGCGCCTGGCCAAGCCCATGTCTGAGCGGGTGGCAGGGCGCGCAGGACCGAAGCCGCCCATGCTGGACTCGGGGGCCGAGGTGTCAGCGAGCACCACGTCCTCCGAGGCTGAGTCAGGGGCCCGCTCTGTCTCCAGCATCGTGCGCCAGTGGAACCGCAAGATCAACCACTTCTTGGGGGACCACGCTGCACCTGCTGTCAACGGCACCCGCCCTGCCAGGTGAGGCGGACGGGCAGGGCCAGGGAGAGGCGAGCCCGGGGGAAGTGGGGTCCTGTGACGGGTCCCCATGGCTGTCAGCTCCGGGGTGGGGGGCGTGCAGGGGCGTCCATGGAGCTGCAGAGGTTGAGAGTGCTCCTAACCAGGTGGGCAGGGGGATGGGGAAATAGGGAGTGGGAATTAAAATAAATACAACAAAATGATTTTAAAAATGCATTTTCCCCCAAAAGAACATATTATTAACAGGGCTAAATGACCGAATACATACAGAAAACCTGAAAAAAAAAAAAAAAAAACTTCAAAAAGGGGAGTGCTCCCAACCAATTCTTTGTGTATCTGTCTCCCAGAAAGAAGTTCCAGAAGAAGGGGGCCAGCCAGAGCTTCAGTAAGGCTGCGAGGCTCAAGTGGCAGTCCCTGGAACGAAGGATCATTGACATTGTCATGCAGAGGATGACCATTGTCAACCTAGAGGCTGACATGGAGCGGCTCATCAAGGTGGGCCTGACCACAGGGAGCCCGGGGCTCCTGCCCCTGCTTCCTTGCCATCTCCCCTCCGCCAGTCCTCTGCCATTTCTGACGTCTCTGGCTCATCAGACCTCCTCATCCCCCTTCCACCCGCTCCTTGTGCCTGCTCTGGGATCCAGAGGTGCAGGGGGGCCTGAGGGAACGGTGGGCAGGGCTGGGCGGCAACCCGAGGCTTGTCCATCACCCTCCCTGCAGAAAAGGGAGGAGCTGTTCCTCCTGCAGGAGGCGCTGCGGAGGAAGCGGGAGCGGCTGCAGGCTGAGAGCCCGGAGGAGGAGAAGGGCCTGCAGGAGCTGGCCGAGGAGATCGAGGTGCTGGCAGCCAACATTGACTATATCAACGACAGCATCACCGACTGCCAGGCCACCATCGTGCAGCTGGAGGAGACCAAGGTGCCCACGGGGCCTGGCCCGGCCGGGGTGGAGGCAGGAGGGATGCGGGGGGGGGGGGCAGCCTCGGTGACAAGGGGTCCCTGCCTCTCCATCCTAGGAGGAACTGGACTCCACGGACACATCCGTGGTCATCAGCTCCTGCTCCCTGGCCGAAGCCCGCCTCCTGCTGGACAACTTCCTCAAGGCATCCATCGACAAGGTGGGCCAGCAACTCACCTCCTGGGGTGGGGGTGGGGGGCCTGCAGTCACAGGCGCCTCTGTCCTCTCCCCTCGTAGGGAAGCCCACGGGCCTGGCTCCTAAGCACGTCACTTACAGGCTAGAGCGACCTGCCTCACCGCCCAGCCTCTGATTCCGAAGCTCTAAAGCTGGGGCGGTGACAACAGGCTCCTCGCTTGCTCTCGCAAGGTGATGCATGCCAGTGGTTGGCACGGTGCTTGTCACATAGCAGGGCCTCCCTTAGAAGTGACCCTACGTGTCTGGTCCAGGCCCGTCCCCAGCAGGGCTCGAGGGTGTTGGGAGAAGTGTGTATGTTGGGGCTGGGGCCGCGGGAAACAGACAGACCACGTTCCACTCAGGAAGGTTTACACTGGAACCTCGGATGTCCCTTGGCATGTCCTGGGCTCCTGTCCTCTCTCCCTGACAGCGGGCCAGAGGATGTGCCACCTTCCCGCTGGGGCCTGTTGTCTTTGGGGACAGACACCACATAGTATGCATGCAGCGTAACCGGCAGGGGGGCCGGGGAGACTCACCCCGTCGGGGGGAAGCTCCTGGCTCTACTCCATGTTACAGGGGACTGTGTTATTCTGTCTGCCAGCGCTACCACAGACTGGGGTCCAAGCAGCGCAGATTGATTTTCTCAGTTCCGAGCTAGAAGTCCGACATTAAGGGTGTCGGCAGGACTGGTTGCTTCTGAGGCCTTTCTCCTCGGTTTGTAAAGGACTGCCTTCTCGCTTCACGCTGTGTTCCCTCTGTATGTGCCTGTGTCCTAACTTCTTCTAAGGCCACCAGTGATATTGGATTAGGGCCAACCCTAAAAACCCCATTTTAGCATAATTACCTCTTTCAAGATCCTATCTCCAAATATAGTCACATTCTGAGGTACTGGAGGTTAGAGTGTCAACATAGGAATTTGGGAGGGTGGGGACACAGTTCATCCCATAACAAGGAAGTGTGGCCTAAGGCGACCTCCTCTAACGTGTGGACGTGAGGAAAGTTAAGGAGGGTGGGGACCACGTCTCTGGTCTGGGGCAGGGATGAGGGTGATGTCGGGGAGTTAGCCCAGTTCTGGGACAGCTACGAGGGTGATGTGTGGGAGTTAGCCCAGTTCTGGGGCAGGTACGAGGGTGATGTGTGGGAGTTAGCCTGGCTCTGGGACAGTCACGAGGGTGATGTCAGGGAGTTAGCCAGGCTCTAGGGTAGGTTTGAGGGTGATGTCGGGGAGTTAGCCCGGCTCTGGGGCAGGTACAAGGGTGATGTGTGGGAGTTAGCCCGGCTCTGGGGCAGGTATGAGGATGATGTCGGGGAGTTAGCCCAGTTCTGGGACAGCTCTGAGGGTGATGTGTGGGAGTTAGCCCGGCTCTGGGGCAGGTTCGAGGGTGATGCCGGGGAGTTAGCCCGGCTCTGGGGCAGGTTCGAGGGTGATGTGTGGGA
>NW_022589729.1:23474452-23629130 GCF_004348235.1 Phoca vitulina
TTTTTTTTTTTTTTTTTTTAAGATTTTATTTATTTATTTGACAGAGAAAGAGCGACAGAGGGAACACAAGCAGGGAGAGTGGGAGAGGGAGAAGCAGGCTTCTCGCAGAGCACGGAGCCTGATGTGGGGCTCGATCCCAGGACCCTGGGACCATGACCTGAGCCAAAGGCAGACGCTTAACAACTGAGCCACCCAGGTGCCCCTAAGCAGCCTTAAAAAGGAGGGAAATTCTGACATAAGCTACCACAAGAACACTGTGCTAAGTGAAATAAGCCAGTCACAAAAAGAAAAATACCGTATGATTCCACTTGTATGAGGTACCCAGAGTAGTAAATTCATAGACAGAAAGTAGGATGGTGATTGCCGGGGCCTAGGGGGAGAAGGAAATGGGGGCCGTTGTTGAATAAGTATAGAATTTGAGTTTTTGTGGGCACCTGGGTGGCTCAGTCGTTAAGCGGCTGCCTTCAGCTCAGGTCATGGTCCCAGGGTCCTGGGATCGAGCCCCTCATCGGGCTCCCTGCTCCACGGGGAGCCTGCTTCTCCCTCTCCCACTCCCCCTGCTTGTGTTCCCTCTCTCGCTGTGTCTCTCTCTGTCAAATAAATAAATAAAATCTTTAAAAAAAAAAAAGAATTTGAGTTTTTGTAAGATGAAAAGGGTTCTGGAGATTGGTTGGACAAGAATGTAAATGTATTTAACACTCCTGAACTGTACACTTCCAAGTGGTTAAGATAATAAATTTTATGTTATGTGTATTCTACCACAACTAGAAATTTAAAGATGTAATGTATAGGTGGGTTTTTAAACATGATATAATGAACACTTGTGAATCCACCACTCTGAAGAAACAAACAGAACATCACCCTTCAGGCTCCTTGTGTGTTCCTTCCGTGAACTAATTCCTGACGCCTCAGAGTGACCACTACCTCCATTTTGTGTCTACTCTTCCCTAGATCCCTAAACTATATGTTCTTACTGTTGCTTGTTGGACTGACCGTACATTATACATTTGTCTAATTTTTGAAATTGCCTGCTACCCTCAGCAGAATGAAAGCTGTGAAGGGAGGGACTTGGTCTAATTTGCAGCTATATGTTAGCTCCTAGGGCAGTGTTCAGCACAGAGAAGATCCTCAGTGTAGTGGCCCCCTTATCCATGGCTTGGCCTTCCGTGGTTTCAGCCACAGGCAGTCAACTGTAGTCTGAAAGCAGATGACCCTTTTCCGGATGTATCATCAGGAGGTTAGTAGCCGTCTAATTAGTCTCCTGTCAGTAGACAGTGTCTACACTATTCACCTCCCTTCACCTCATCACGTAGGTGTTTTATCATTTCACATCATCATCATCATAAGGGTGAGTATAGCACGATAAGGGATTTTGAGAGAGAGGAAAACCACATTCACATAACCTTTATCACAGTGTATTATTATAATCGTTCCATTTTATTATTAGCTATTGCTGTTTATCTCTTACTGTGCCTAATTTAGAAATGAAACATCATAGGTATGCATTTATAGAAAAAATGTGGTATATATATATATATATATATATATATCAGTACCATCCACAGTGTCAAGCTTCCATGACGAGGGGTCTTGGAACATTTCCCCCACAGATCAGGGGGTGGGGGGACCACCGTAAATATGTGAGGAATGAACAAATAAATTTCTTGATTAAACCCTGCTTTGCCCTAAACCAAAACCTCTTCTTTCTTTTTCTTCTGCCTTTGACATACTACTATTTTTCCATATCAAATTCACGGCAGACTTTATTTTTGTTTCGTGCAGAATTATTTCATAACAGTAAGCAAAAAGCATGAAGTCCATTATGTATTGTGTTTTCTTGGGAAAGATTCAAAAGGGAATTCTGGCTGGGTGTTCTGCCGTAGTGCCAGGCCTGCCTGTTTTTCTTGAATCATGAGGACTTTTCTATGTGTAGAACATTTTACTTTGCCATGTTTTACACATTTACCAGATCACTCAATGACCCGTATTGAAGGCTGCAGAATATGACTTGAGGTTCTGTAGATAACAGCTGCTTAATGGACATCTCTTCCCCAATGGCTAGTGGGTATTTCAAACTCCACTGTCTAAAACTGAGCTCAGTCTCTCCATTTTTTCTGAGCCTATTCCTTCTCCTGTTTTCCCTATGCCACTTACTGGATCGCTATCTCTCAGGACTCCGTATAGACATCATTGCCTCCAGGAAGCCTCCCCCAAGCCATCTCTGTAAATGCTACGGCACATTCCATTTGCCCATCACATAGGTCACTGGGTATTACATGGTTATCTGACAGTCAGTTCTGAGAACAGGGATGCAGATACCTTGTTAATGGTTACCCTTCCTTCCCCAGGCCTAGCACAGTGCCTGGAGAAAACAGGAGACTATTTCACACTGGTCGAGTGAAAGAATGTCCTTTCACACTAATCATACATCAATCCTCCCCTTGCTTGTGCCTGAAAGATCTTCCAAATATTTCCAATCCTATCTTCCCTGTCAAGCTTTTCTTGATCTTCCAGTCACTGGTCTGTACCCTGCCTCCCCTACTAGACTGTGGTCTCTCGAAAGGCAGTGATCCTATCTTACGGTTATTTCCCACCCAGAGCAAGCATAGCACGACACACACAAAAGACACCCAATACATGTACTATTAAACTTGCTAATTTGAATTAAGCTGCCAAGAATATAAAGCATAGGCAAATTAATTCCCTGAGAATACACTGAGCACCTTTTATGTACCAACAGTCCCAGCTGTTAACTCTTAAGAAGTTTGGAAGTTCCTCACCTTGTTAAATTCATTACCAATTTCAAACATCACAGTAGCATCCATTTCCCATAACTTATCTCTAGAAAAAGTATAATCTGACTCAAAATGGAAGAAATTGAGTTCCGTGAATTAGGAGAAGGGAAAACACTTGGTTTGTCTGATGTTATGAAGTGGTAATCTGTGTACGCTGAGGAAAAATCTATTCTGAGGCGTTACTGTGCTGAGGGACCGCATCAGCTGACATAGAACACTCACATTTTCCTTCTATGTATAAATTTGCAGTTTGTTTTCCAAAAGTGTTGGGGATAAAAATGAGGAAGGAAGGCTCTACTAAAGAATTATTTTAAAAACATGAATTAAAATGGAGCCTATGTTTCATCAACCTCTCCATACCAGATGATAGCAAAAACCATATTAAAAATTCTTGGAGAATGAAGGCAAAAATAAGGTCTCTGGCTGGGAACTGATTGAATATTTTGAGGCAGGAAAACAAAATTTAAAGGGGCCTGGGACGAGGCAATTTTCTGGTTTCCCCCTCAATTTCAAATAAAGCTGTGTGTCAAAACAAACCTAATACTAAGGGCAAATACATACAATTTTTGATAATAGGCAGCTTTTCAAGTGCACATGACACTCAAAATTGCAGCTGCAATTTCTTGAACAAGAAGACCATCTGTCCCCTCAGAATATGAAATGTCCACATTCATAAAAAGCAGCCCTTCCTGAGAGAAAAGCTCTTCACTACATTCTTGTAGTCACGTCCTAAGACAGTTTTTGATTCATAAGTTTGCATTTGATTTCCATTCAGGAACTTTTGTGGGTTTTGCAAAGTTTTCTTACTCTCTTAGAATAAGATACGAGGTTCAGTTTGTTCAGGTGGTAAGTCAAGACTATGAATAAACCAACGTTATCATATGAAAGAGAATTAAACAGGCAGATCCAAGTGGGGATATATTAAGCCAAATTTAAGCTCCAGTTGTTGAATTTAGCCTGTACTAGATGTCTGGTTTGCCTCGGGATAAATTCAGCTTTCCAGCTAATCGAATGAGGAAAACTGCCTCAGGTATGATAAAATTTACAAGAGAACGCTGTCGAACAGTTCTTGTTAAAAATATTAGCTTAAAGGCATTCTTATCGTCTTTGGGATGAAGACTGTATTTGCATTTAATTATTTGATTTCAAACTTTTATGAACTTGGATCAAATATTAGCTTAGCCAATTAAAATATTATTTTGTGTGAGTGTGGCTAAGAGCCCAATTCAGTTCAACTTACTTAGCTTTTTTAGTGATCTACAACTTTCTTATTGACTTTTGGAGAGATGATTTCTAAGAGGTAATAAAAGGTAACATTTAAGAATTTACATGCACATTTAGTAAACAAGGTACTGTATTCAAAATAAATAGCTGAAGCCTTTCTCTGCATTACAGCATTAGTCCAGAAGAAAAAAGATAATCGTCTAGATATTTCCACTCATACAATCAATACTCCTTCATAATTCAGCATTTGAAATAAATCCTTTTCTTTAAGACTACTCCTGTTAGTCCAAGGGCCACAGTGTGGTTGCATTGCCAGGAGCAGCTTCGTGTTGGGTTTGTTCCCCACAGAAGGCTGGGTAGAGCCTGTTGTTTCTATCCTCCAGGTCTTAGAGGGGAGTAAGGGATACTGCTCATGCAGAAAAGGGACAGGAATGAGAAAGGAAGAGAGCACCATGGGGAAAAGGGTTACGTGAAATGAAAGAGCAGCAGAACACTCTTTAACAAAATGGAATTGTTGAGAAAAGGCATTCAACAAGCTCTATCCAAATAATCAGTTTGTTTTATAAAGCTTATATTACTCAGGCGCCTGGGTGGCTCAGTTGGTTAAGCGACTGCCTTCGGCTCGGGTCATGGTCCTGGAGTCCTGGGATCGAGTCCCGCATCGGGCTCCCTGCTCAGCAGGGAGTCTGCTTCTCCTCCTGACCCTCTTCCCTCTCGTGCTATCTCTCATTCTCTCTCACTCAAATAAATAAATAAAATCTTTAAAAAACAAAAAAAAAAAGCTTATACTACTCATACCTTAATGCCCATTGTGGATTGGGCAGGGAATGTCATAGTATCTTTTGGTGAACTTAGTCTTCTGGCCCCAGGGCTATGACATGGTAGGACTCTCTAGTGCCAGAATGACACAAATGTGGTCATCACTATCCTGCTGTGCTCCCTATTCCAAATCCCCTGGGTAATGTGACCCTTTGCGGGGGGGCGGGGGGCATCTTTGAAATGAGCCGCCTGCAATACCCCCTATGGACCTGCACCAGGTATGATTAGATATGAACGAAGTCAAACAACCAGAGAACCACTGCCTCCCTGGGTCTAATCCCACTCATTTCAACAGAACTTTGAAACCAAGGTGTGAATATAATATACTTGTCATTCTAAAGAGTAAGTATTGATTATTTTAAAAGAACAAAACACATTATGGTCAAGTCAGGACAAGGATGTACACAGGTATGAAGTTCTGCCTCCCAAGCAGCAAGAAATATAGAATCTGGAAAACATCACCACACTGCTCTACAGTGATTATTGTTGGTTCACTAATTCAGACTCAGCAACTTGAACTCTTGTGCAGATTCAGACACTGTTTTTAGGTTTTATTTTTGATAGGAAGTTTACAGATGCCTTTCTGTTTCATACTCTGAGTATCCAACTCGAGAAATTCTGTCTAAAACCAGCAGCAGAAGCAGAAATTCAGGAAATTAAGAGTATTACTGATGTATCGTTTATTTTACAATCCAAGTTTTAAATGTTTAAGACCTTTTATAAGGTTTATATAAATGTAGGTTTCTTGTCTATTACGATTTCTGAGGATAAAATCTTTGCTTAGTTCTTTGAACTTTTATCAAAACCCTGTCATCTATTTTAATTAACTTCTCCCAACACTTTGGCAGATCTGGCATTAGCCTTTCTGAGAGAGACACACAATGAATTAGTGATAGAATTGGGAGCAAGACCAGGTATTTTAATGTTACATCTGACGTTCCCAACATCCTTTTAGTTGCACCATACCGTATCAATTACATTGCTTTACAGAAACCATTGGGTTGAGGTCATTAAAATTGCATTTCTTGGGGCACCTGGATGACTCAGTAGGTTAAGCATCTGTCTTTGGCTCAGGTCATGATCCCAGGGTCTTGGGATCGAGCCCCGAATCGGGTTCTCTGCTCAGCGGGGAGCCTGCTTCTCCCTCTCCCTCTGCCTGCCTCTCTGCCTACTTGTGCTCTCTGTCGCTCTCTCTCTCTCTCTCTGTCAAATAAATAAATAAATAAAAATCTTTTTTAAAAAAAGCATATATTTAAAAAAATAAAATAAAATTGTATTTCATTTTTTTTTTTTTTAAGATTTTACTTATTTATTTGACAGAGAGAGAGACAGCGAGAGAGGGAACACAGCAGGGGGAATCGGAGAGGGAGAAGCAGGCTTCCCACCGAGCAGGGAGCCCGATGCGGGGCTCGATCCCAGGACCCTGGGATCATAACCTGAGCCAAAGGCAGATGCTTAATGACTGAGCCACCCAGGTGCCCCTAAAATTGCATTTCTTAAAGTACATGTTAAATTCAGCTTTTTGTTGCCAAGTTGAATGGTTCTGAATTAGTGAGGCTTACTGTATTCTGTTTCCACTTGTACTAAAAAGTAACATCACAATCATTAAAATTCTTGCAGCTTTCTGCCCATATGAGAACCGTTGTTTATATATGCTTGTTCTAAATATCCAAGACTACTCTTTAAGACCTAGATACACTTGGGGTGCCTGGGTGGCTCAGATGCTTAAGCGTCTGGCTTCGGCTCAGGTCATGATCCCAGGGTCCTGGGATCGAGCCCCGCATCGGGCTCCCTGCTCAGCGGGGAGTCTGCTTCTCCCCCTGCTCATGCTCTCTCTCTGTATCTCTGTGTCTCGAATGAATAAATTAAAAAAATATATTAAAAAAAAAAAGACCTAGATACACTTGTTACTTATTATTACATCATTTCCCTTGGCTTATTAATATCCTGCTCAGGAAGATCAGGGAAAAAAAAATCAGTCAGATGACCAAAACTTATTCTGAATTATTGGGACTATAAAAAGAAAAGAGAAGTCTTTGGGGTGAAGAACTAATACTTAAGGGAAACTGAAGGCCTAACAAGATCATTAAAACCAAATACTTACCAATTTGGGGGACATAAATTAATAATTCACCCAATTGCTCAGGGATATGTATTTGTATGTGAAAGACAGAAAATCCATATTACCAATTTGTTTTGTATTTGTTTAACCATGTGGCAGAGAAAATAACAGGAGAGATTAGTGTTAAGAACATTCAAAAGCTTCAAACATTTTGCAAAGGAAGCTTTTTTTTTGAAGTGCTAAGACAGATAGTAATGATACTAAAATATTTCACATCTGATCATATTTGTTTTAGAAAATGCTATGCTCAATTTTAAGCCCTGTATAGGAAAGGAACTAGGAATGTGTGCTCACCATGCCTTTTCGCACCCAGATATCATTAATTTAGCAGTCAAAAAATGCCTATGCGTTTGCAGTTGCATCATAGCCAACTCTTGATTATTTAGGGGAATTATTGATCCTTGCATTTCCACAGCTGGGAAAAATGAAAAGAGGTGATTTTAGATCTGTGAATACCGTGCTAGCCAACTGACCTTGGAAAGAGGAAACTGCTCTCTCAGTTTCCTCATCTTTTTTTTTTTTTTAAAGATTATTCATTTATTTATTTGACAGAGAAAGACACAGCGAGAGAGGGAACACAAGCAGGGAGAGTGGGAGAGGGAGAAGCAGGCTTCCCGCCGAGCAGGGAGCCCGATGCTGGGCTTGATCCCAGGACCCTGGGATCATGACCTGAGCCGAAAGCAGACGCTTAACGCCTGAGCCACCCAGGTGCCCCAATCAGTTTCCTCATCTTTTAAAATGTATGGGGGGTGGGGGCGGTGGGGTTAGGGACACATCTCCAAAGGCAAGGGAAACACATGCAAAAATGAACTATTGGGATTTCATCAGGATGAAAAGCGTTTGCACAGCAGAGGAAACAGTCAACGTAACTAAAAGACAACCGGCAGAATGGGAGAAGATATTTGCAAATGACTTATCTGATAAAGAGTTAGCATCCAAAATCTATACAGAACTTATCAGACTCAACACCCAAAATACAAAAAAAAAAATCCAGTCAAGAATTGGGCAGAACACATGAATAGACATTTCTCCAAAGACATACAAATGACCAACAGACAAATGAAAAAATTCTCAGCATCACTCGGCATCAGGGAAATACAAATCAAAACCACAGTTAGATACCAGCTCACACACACTTAGTCAGAATGGCTAAAATTAACAACTCAGGAAACAACAGATGTTGTCGAGGATGCAGAGAAAGGGGAACCCTCTTACACTGTTGGTGGGAATGCAAACTGGTGCAGCCACTCTGGAAAACACTATGGAGGTTCCTCAAAAAGTTAAAAATAGAACTACACTAGGACCCAACAATTGCACTACTAGGTATTTATCCAAAGGATACAAACATAGTCATTCAAAAGGGCGCATGCACCCCAATGTTTCAGCAGCAATGTCCACAATAGCCAAAATATGGAAAGAGCCCAGAAGTCCATCAACAGATGAGTGGGTAAAGAAGAAGTGGTGTATATATATACAATGGAATATTACTCAGCCATCAAAAAGAATAAAATCTTGCCATTTGCAACGATGTGGATGGAACTAGAGGGTATTATGCTAAGCGAAATAAGTCAGTCAGAGAAAGACAGATACTAAATGATTTCACTCATCTGTGGAATTTAAGAAACAAAACAGATGATCATAGGGGAAGGAAAAATAAAATATGATGAAAACAGGAAGGCAAACCAGTAAGAGACTCGTAACTTTAGGAAACAAACTGAGGATTGCTGGAGGGGAGGTGAGGTGGGGGGATGGGGTAATTGGGTGATGGGCATTAAGGAGGGCACGTGATGTAATGAGCACTAGGTGTTATATGCAACTGATGAATCACTAAATTCTACCCCTGAAACTAATAATACACTCTATGTTAACTAAACTGAATTTAAATAAATTTAAAAAAAGAAGAAATGAGGTTTTAAGCTAAAAAAAAAAAAAAAAGGTAGTTTAACAATAATTACCATGAAGTAGGACAGTGTGCCTGGTTCATAAAGTACCATTAGTTATTTCATCTTCCTACAGTGATGACTTTGCTGAACATGAAATATTTCTGCCTACCAAGTGCTATTCTAAAAGAAAGCTCAGATATGGTTCTTCCTGAGCCCAAGGCCTGTGCCAGCTTATACAGACAGTGGCTCTGGTCTAAGACATCAGGAATAGTGTTCATACTCTAAGCTGCTCTGAGCAATTCACCGTGCTTTCCCTGAGGGTGCGCTCAGGTCCACTGACATTCCTCTCGCTCAGGGTGCCACTCCCATACCTCCTAAGGGGATTCTCTGTGGAATTTGCCCTGGAGAACCATTACTGTCTCCTGGGGATTTTCAAATTTAAGTATCCAGGATGTAAGACAAAAGGCAAAACACTCTTCACGTGAGCCACATGATGGCTCAGTGAGTAGACCCACATCAGGTGCAAGGACAGTCCTGAACCACTTACAAGTTTTCCAAATTGCAGTGGGTATTTAAGCAAATGGCTGTCATCTCGTGGAAGTAGAAGATTTTAAAAAATGTTGGAAACTTGATTTTTGGATTATCTGTGGATTCAGCGTTGTCCTTAAGCCTCCATTAACAGAGAAAACAGGGGGAGTGGGAGAGGGAGAAGCAGGCAGGGATAATGTTTTAAGTTCTAGTACAGTGAAATTAGCAAATTGGCAGAGACAACTTTAGAACCACCCATTTCTATGGGAGGTTCTTCCGTGAGCAAACCATTGTGTAGTTCCTTTTTGGTTGTGAAGAAACAAAGGGCCTTCCATTTCCCAAATTTTGAAATAAATATTTCTTCAAAGTATTAAACACATCTTTAAAATAATGATTCTTGACATGCTTGGCTGTCTTTCTCCCAGTCTATTGCATAATTAATAATAAGTGAAAATAATATCTTTTGAGGTTCATTTTAAACTCTATGAATATCACCTGGATATATATCTCTTTTAAAGATGCATAAATCTCAGACTGCATGAGGTGAACAGAGCAACCGTTTATCTTTTCTAACACTATTTCAAAGCAAACAAATCCCTCACCATCCAACTGATACGTAATCAAGAACAGTTCTTATTTTTCTGATTAAATCAAAAGTCATGGTGGAAAGCAAGTCAGGTGGATGTATAAAAATATGTATTATTTTTCAACAGCTAAGCATTTTTAGTTTGTGAACTATGGGACTTTTATATTTATTATTGATGGCCTACTCATAAGAATAATGTCAGCAATGAACTTTTTTTGTTTGTTTTTTTAAAGTAAACTATGCCCAATGTGGGGCTTGAACTCATGACCTGGAGATCAAGAGTTGCAGGTCTACTGGCTGAGTCAGCCAGGTACCCCAGCAATGAACATTTTAAGTGTCTATCTGTTAGTGTTAGTGCCATCTCATTTAATACATTAGACAACCCAGTGGGGTTGATACTGCTCTTATTATTATTATTATTATTTTTAAAGATTTTATTTATTTATTTGAGAGAGAGAGAGAATGAGAGACAGAGAGCATGAGAGGGAGGAGGGTCAGAGGGAGAAGCAGACTCCCTGCCGAGCAGGGAGCCCGATGCGGGACTCGATCCCGGGACTCCAGGATCATGACCTGAGCTGAAGGCAGTCGCTTAACCAACTGAGCCACCCAGGCGCCCAATACTGCTCTTATTATTATTCCCAGTTCCGTGCTGGTTGGTGGCAGAAGTGGAAACTGGATTAGCATCCAGGTCCACCGGATTCTAAAGTTATGCCCTCCGTGCCTGTATTAACAACCCGCTTTTTGTCTTCTGGAGGCTACATTTTTGGTGGGAGTGGAGGTGAAGGAGAAAGCTCACAAGCTGCATTTCCTCCCACCCTCCCGAGACTCTGCTGAGTCTTGGTTCCAGAGTTTGAAGATAGATATTTTTCTTTTTTATTAAAGATTTTATTTATGCATTTGACAGAGAGAGAGACACAGCGAGAGAAGGAACACAAGCAGTGGGAGAGGGAGAGGGAGAAGCAGGGTTCCTGCTGAGCAGGGAGCCTGATGCGGGGCTCGATCCCAGGACCCTGAGATCATGACCCGAGCTGAAGGCAGACGCCTAACGACTGAGTCGCGGATGTGCAGAAACATGGATGGGTCAGTAATATGAAACATCTTTTTAAACTTCTGAAAAAGCTACCGTCCACTCAGGCAGATGCCCAAACCGTGAGCGTGTGGTAAGATCAGACACAGCCCAAACTGGGCATCGGTGTCGGAACAAAGCAGCTTCCCAACAACATGGTTTCTAAGACCCTTCCTAAATGTTTTGTTGGAATTCCTATAATGTCTTTAATGATCAACTTCTCTATTTCCAAGTGGTGCATAGGTCCCTCTGGCTCTTGAGTGTCACCCACTGCTCTCTGGCGACACGAGGGCCAATGCTTATTACTATTAGTTAAAGCAATGCAAGGCCAGCAGTTTCCCTCGGACTCTGCAAGGCTTCACTTGTTGCGGACTGGAGGCAGTTAAGAGAGGGCCCACGGCCGCTGCCTGAGTACAGACCTGTCCCTTTCCTGCATATGTCAAGTGAGCACACCAGCCAGCAGTGAGCGGGAAGTCCGGCACAGGAAATACCACCACCTGTGAGGCCGGTCACAGAACACTCCCACACTACGAAGGACTCTTAATCATGCTTCCACATGTACAGCTTCAGGACTGCTGAGACCAATTTGAAGGGAACATACGCTGGGGAGCCGAAGGAGGCAAGAGCAGACAGGGACCCCTGCGGATGCAAAGCTATTTCTGGAATAATGCAGTGTAAGTTATAAATGCACTTGTGAAACATATAAAAGTATCTAAAATTATTTTTTCTTTCATAATTTGCATAAATAATGTACCCATTTAAGAATTCAACTGGATCATAGGGTAATATTTATGCCAGTGCAATTCTAGAATAGTTCCTTTGACTCGTGAACTTCTTTTATTCTATCTTAATTAGGAAGAAAATTCAAATCTTTTACGAATATGATTATAGAATGAAATAACTATGATCACAGTTGCTTTGCTTAGTGTGTATGATTTTCTACTACTAATCTTTCTTCCTTCTTTCTTTCCTTTCTTCCTCCCTACCTTCCTTCATTTTCTTTTCTTCTACTCTCTCCCTTTCTTTTATTTCCTCCTATATCATTACCTCATTCTTACTACATTCTCAGTTCCTGATTAAAATGTATTCATTCACCATAGATATTTAAAAAACATACTAAACATCCAGGACATGTGTAGATATGTCTGCCCAGCAACCTCTTCGATGGGGAGCCGTCTGAGTTGATGGCAAATTTGCTGTCATTCTGGATTTCCCCATTAATTTGACCCTACAGGGCTTAAGGTGGCTTGGTTGGAAAGCCCCCTACTGTGCATAATATCCTGCTCTGGGTTTTCCTGCTCCCGTCTGTCTGTGGAAGAGCAGGGCAGCACTGGGCCACTGCAATATTCACAGAGCGAACATTCTCCTCGGCAGCTCAGGGAAAGCACCAGGTTGTTTGGTATTAAGGTTCAATGTGTCATGAAAGGATTTCTTTTTAACTATGCAAGACAAAGTATGTGGAAAGAATGCACTTTTGCTGCCAGATGACAGAATTATTAAAAAGAACACGAGTGAGACAAGCAGGGAAGTGTTAGCTTAGTTCACAGAGATTCTGTAATCACTTCTGGTTGAAAACCATCCAAATGATATTTCATTATTCTTAGATCTCCAATTATAGTTAGGACAACCACATCTAAAGTAGGTTAAACAGGGCGCCTGGGTGGCTCAGTTGTTAAGCGTCTGCCTTCGGCTCACGGCATGATCCCAGGGTCCTGGGATTGAGCCCTGCATTGGTCTCCCTGCTCAGCAGGAAGCCTACTTCTCCCTCTCCCACTCCCCCTGCTTGTGTTCCCTCTCTTGCTCTCTCTCTCTCTCTCTCTGTCAAATAAATAAATAAAATCTTAAAAAAAAAAAAAAAGTAGGTTAAACAAAGAAGAAAAGAAATACTGCATGTAAATAATATGCAACATATCAACCAGGAAAGTGGTAAAAGAAATAAATGAAAGCAGGAATATAATTAGAGATTGGCATTATATGAATTATCTTTACAGTTCTAATCATTAGGGATATTGGCAAATAAAAAGGCTAACCTCGTGGATGTAACTGCTGTCTGATTAACTGGGGAGAGGTGGATCTTTCTCTGAGGCAGTGGTAACAGAAGGAGAGGGAGAGCCTGTTGCTAGTTTCTCAGTGTCCTCTGGCTAACTAATCTTTTCACAATCCTTATGGAGCAAACCTTTCTGAACATCAAACACTGAATGGACTGCCCATAGCTGAAAGACAGTTCATTCTTTTGTCAGAATGTCAAAGGGAAATTAAAAATCCTTACATCATTTCTGGTTGTATGAAAACACGGAAGGAAAAACATTTTTTAAATTGGGAAAAATATGAAAGAAAACGGAATATTTGAGAAGTTCATCATTGAAACATTCCTCCCTTTCCACCCCAAAACAAATAAACCCAAAGAAATCAAACCACTTGCTCAGATTCGTCGTATTTTTAAATGGTTTGGGGAGGTATGTTTGCTGTTCAAGGTTTTTGTTTCTTTGCTTAATATTGCTGTGATATTTCCAAAAATATTTTGTAGTTCGTTAAGACTCTCCTATGAATGCAAAAATTATCAAGGCCCAAGTTTCTATTTTCTTGCTAAATATATCATGTCTAAAGATGATTTTTGTAACTGGGGTTTGGAATTGGATTGTAATAGTGAAATATGGAAAACCTCTATGTAGATCATTACTTCCAGTAGGTAATGGATGCATTACCTATGTACCTTGATACATTTCTCTGTACATATATCTTGAAACTGGGGATTCAACAGGATTTATGATCTCACATGGTTCAGATTCAGACTTGTTAGATCTGTGTTGGCAATCTCCTCTTAGTGTCGCCCAAATTGATGCTGAAACGCTAGACAAGTCCTGAGGCCTTGACAGCCCCCAGACTCTCCGCTCAAAGTTTTGTTTTTCAGCATTCTTGATTTACATGCACTAATTGGTAGCTAATGTGCTCCCAAAGGCAGATAAAGGTATTTGTTGCTTTAAAATCCTGGGGTGTTTTCTTCCTTCAACATGTGCTTTGAAAGAGAATAAACTTTGTACACCTGCGTGTCTAGGACTCCCAAGTCTGATTAAGACTTTGGCAATATTACTGTACCTTCCCGTGGTTTTTAGCATCCTCATTGCCTGGCTGGGTGGGGAGCACATGACGATTACACCATTCCCTTCAGCAGTGGTGACTTTCTGTGTACAGAGTCAATCTAGCAAATATTAAGCCGGAACATACTCCTACTGTCCAGATGACCTTAAGAAGGCAATCGCAAGACAGAACGCATGGAAACCGCATCTATATGATGCTCATTCGGCAATGCTGCTTTCGTTCTGAAACATGGTTGTGCCCCTTGTCCGTGCCCTGTGATGGCTGCCCTAGGCTCTGTGTTCTTCCGTTTCACATATAGTCGTGTTTTTTAAATTCCTTACAGTTGATCTGCTGAACTCTACAATTTTTCACTTAGTCTGGAAAGAGCCAGTCACGTGCTGTGCACCTTCCATAGTGAGCATCTAACAAGGTGTGCTCTTGCAGTCTGGGCTCTTTACTTGATGTACACAGTAATGAAAGCTTGCTATTGATTTTTCTGTAGCTGCTTGTAACTATTATAGTTGATACATCAATAGAAAAGGAAAGCACAATGTTTCATGGGAGGCAGAAAATCAGAGAATACATGATGCTCTGACAGTAAATCATGGCATAATCTTAGGAGTTGATAGATGGTTACTGCTAACTTGAAACCCATGGCTTTCCTTAAAAAGACTGTCCTATAATCGCCCGATATGTCCTAACAGACTGACTGCTCAGAGCAGTGCTAAAGGATACAAGACAATGTTTCATCTTCTAGAGGCTTTTTTTTTTTTTTTTTTCCCTCCAGGGGGTGAGTGGAGGACATTTCAGCTAGGTGGTTTGCAGTCAGGAAGACCATTTTCCCTTTTCCCTCCTCTTTCTAGAGCTGAAATGCCATAGACTCTAAGAAAGCTCAGAGTGTAGATCATTTCTGAGAACAGCAAACAAGAAGGGGAAAAACTAGCTACCATTAATTCTTAATTCCCAAGGGCCCGGAATGAAAGAGAGAACTCTAGTGGAACATGGGCGTTGGTAGTAAGAAGAGTATTTTAGTTATGGGGTCAGAAAAGCAAACTAGGCTGGGAGGACTTGCACCCCAGCAGTTTCTGCCTTCTACAAAGTTACCAGGAGTCTATGACTCATGGGTGATGCTCTTCTGTGATTAAAGGATGCTTGAAAAATGTTTGGGGCATCAGGAATGCTTGCATTCTGCCTTTACAAAGCCTTTAAAAAATCTTAAATCAATAACTAAAATTGGTGTGATATCCTGTGATCTCTCTCTCTTCTCCCACCCTCTGCCATCTTTACAGAACATTTCCCCACATTTATATACACAGGGTTAACTCTGAAACAATTACACCTATGCCATACTTTTAGTGTTTAAGCCATTTTACAAGCATCTTATAATCTGTCCATTAATTACTGGAGCTTTGAACATTGTTTGCAGCTTGCCCCCATCAAATGTATTAATTATTTAACAAGGAGCCATATTTTTAAGTGGTGCTGATAATCATTTAGAGTTTTACTGCTATAAACATACAGGCATTAAATATAAATGATACTTACTAGTGTCCAGGATTGTTTTTGTCTTTACACCAGACTGGTGCTATAAAAACAAGCTAGCGATGGATAAATTGGTTTATCTATTAACTCTTTGTATGAATAGCACAACTTTATATATTTCCTCCACTAAATATATACCAAGGATGACAAAATATGGGTTAGGTTCTTAGTTTTCCATTT
Organism: Phoca vitulina; assembly: GCF_004348235.1. NCBI lineage: Eukaryota > Metazoa > Chordata > Mammalia > Carnivora > Phocidae > Phoca > Phoca vitulina. The sequence continues at coordinate 23,490,276 of NW_022589729.1, forward strand.
GATTTTGGTTCCCTTTTAGGTATCATTCTGGGGACTGAATAAATTGCGGTAACAAAAAAGTGTGTGAGAGTTCTTCATATTGCTTAACATCTTCTAATCGATGAATATTCCTTCCTTCCATCCATCCATCCATCCATCCATTCATCCATCTGACCATCCTGTGCTGCTTGAATACTTACTGTGAGCCAAGGTTTGGGGTTATGGATTTTAAACAAATGGTGCGAACCCTAGTATAGATAATCACATCATGGCAATTACTACATGGACGTAAGTATGAAAACGGCATAGGGAAATCAAGCGGGCATCTTCAAAGAGGCCACATTTAGATAGGCCCTAAGTGATCAACTGGAGTCCACAGGTAGAAACAGGTTAATTACATAGGCAGGGATAACTATCGTATTGTGAGTATTGCACTAAGTACAGTTGAGATGTAAAAGCAATGCAAATGGACTTCCCATCAATGAGAGGCTCATGGTAGGTGCACACACACCTGGCAGCACATTGATTCTCTCAATTTTCACTACTACCTTGCTGTAAATGGCCTGCGGTGCTACTCCTGATAGCTGCCAGGGTCCTCTGAGCATGGGCCTCTCCCTAGTTGAAAGGTCCTTCCTCCCTAACCTTATACCCTCTATGGCACTTGCCGGTGTGCTGAGGGAGGGGACGCCTCGATGTGAAAACACATAGCTGAGAGTTGCTGGGGAGCAATTTAATTTTATTTGATACCTAAAAGCCTTAAACATCTTTTTTAATGATTAAAAAATTACATCTTGGGGCGCCTGGGTGGCTTAGTCGTTAAGCGTCTGCCTTCGGCTCAGGTCATGATCCCAGGGTCCTGGGATCGAGCCCCGCATCGGGCTCCCTGCTCCTCGGGAAGCCTGCTTCTCCCTCTCCCACTCCCCCTGCTTGTGTTCCCTCTCTCGCTGTGTCTCTCTCTGTCAAATAAATAAATAAAATCTTTAAAAAAAATTTTACATCTTAAATAGAATATAAGTTGCCTTAGAAAAGCTCTCATACTCACTAGGATGGAGATAAAGAACGGCAGGTGGTTTCAAATGATACCTACTGATGGCTATTTATACAGACTATTAAAATCACAGCTGTCTCATGTTCAAAGCAAACAAATATACAACATGGTCCTGTGCCTTTCTCCACAGAATATTTCCTAAAGTAGTCTCAATTAAGCAAGCCAGAGCAACAGTATCCATTGAAACTATTCTTTTTCCTTATTTATATTTGGAGTGCTGTAGACAGCTCATATTGACTTTGAAGAATTCTCTGTATACCGGTGCAAACCTCACAGATGATTTCTGTAAGTAAATTAAGAACGCAAGAAATTTATTGTTAATATTCAACAACCTTGGTACGCCTGGGTGACTCAATCAGGTAAGGATCTGGCTCTTGATTTCAATTCTTGATGTCAGCTCAGGTCGTGATCTCAGGGCTGTGAGATCGAGCCCCTCACTGGGCTCTGGCGCTGGGTGTGGAGCCTGCTGAAGATTCTCTCTCTGCCCCTCCCCAACCTCTCTCTCTCTCTAAAAAAATCAGCAACCTTACTAATATTTAGTAATCTAAGATCTTAAATTGAGCAAATTTATAATTTTATTTCATTTATATTTTTACTGTGTTTATTAAAGTGAGAGGTTATGTATGTGTGATTACATATAGTATATTCAATAAATTATTGAAGAATAAAATCGTATTTGATAATGATCTTTAGCAAAGCTTATAATCATTTATGCACTATATTTATCCCATAAATTTATGTGTTTTGAAAGTTCAAACTTCTGAAAGCAGCGTAGACATCCATATACGTACGGTAAACTATATTCTTCTAGTATATGATTTTTTCCTTTATGCTCAGGCCCTTCTTGCAGTCATTTCAATTATTTGGGGCATCAAGTCACACCGATTTTACCTCCTATCATAATTACTGAAGGAATCACATGTGATAGCAATGTAACTGAAGTGTACATTGGGCAGCATCTGGCACACAGGTTCTCTTTTTTTTTTTTTTTTTAAAGATTGTATTTATTTATTTGAGAGAAAGAATGAGATAGAGAGAGCATGAGAGGGGGGAGGGTCAGAGGGAGAAGCAGACTCCCCGCTGAGCAGGGAGCCCGATGCGGGGCTCAATCCCAGGACTCCAGGATCATGACCTGAGCCAAAGGCAGTTGCTTAACCAACTGAGCCACCCAGGCACCCAACACACAGTAGGTTCTTAAGAAATATTACTTTAACACTAAATCTTTGAGACTGGGTAAGATGTTTTATAATGGCATTTTAGATTATGGCAAATGCTCAGTAGAGATTGAAAAACACAAAGGGGTAATAGGAGAGAAAAATTATTTCCTAAGTAGGGGGCTGGGAAAATCTCTCGGTGAGAAAAGAAAGGGTTTGTCATAGCTTGAAAGATTGGGGAAAGCTTTGAATGACATTTCTAGAAAAGGGGAAGAGTAAGATAGTAAGATGCAACACAGGGTCTAGTTTGCTGGGGAAAACAGCATGCTGAGGAGGGAGTAGAAGACAGTGGGACCTGAACTGGAAAGGCAGGCCGGAGTCTCACTGTAGAGGGCTTCAATATGAAATCTTGGCTGATATGTCTGTCTTTATATGTGTGTGCGCATGTGTGTGTGTGCAGTGGTGCTGGCAGTAGGAGGACTGAGGGCTTGCCAGGATCTCTGGAAAGAGAGGGGATCTGCTGGACTTCAGTCAAGATGTCTCAGTGAGTTCCCAGTTTGGCGTACCCTTTCTGTTTCCAACATATCAATGACAGAAAAATATGAAGAGAGAAAATGATGACAGTCAGGCCCCAAAACAATATCAACATGTGTGTCAGGAACAGAAGAGAAATGCAGAGCAGTGGCCAGGGCTGAAACAGTGAGCAGGAGGTGGAGTCCAGCTCCTGGAGGGTGATGGGAAATAAAAGGTTGTGCATCAGGCAATGAGAAGTAGGACTGGCTTGAAGTCAGGGCATGGAGCAGGGCCACTGCAGGCGCTCTATTCTTCTGCTCCTTTTGTAAAAGGAGGCGACAGAAAAAAAAAAAAAGAGAGATAGATAGAGAAACTATTCCTAATCTACTGCCTAAGCTACATATTTTGGCAAGCTGTAGAACTAGGGAAGGGGCAGGGCAATAATATATCCCTGCACTGGAACTGGGGCAGGTCGCCTGCTGTCTCTGTGACTGGATCTGCTCTATCTCCAGAATCACCACAGTGCAGAGGCATAAATGCCATTATGAAGGACCCGCTCTGAACTCAGAACCTTGTAGTGTTAGACGGAAGCAAATACAAAAATGCTGAATAAAGAGAAGTGAGAGCAAAAGCAAGAAAAGAGAAAGACACAGAAACAATAACAACCACCAAAAATCTCACTCAAAACAAGTCTGCAAATCATTATGTGAAAACCATCAAAATGTATTTTGCTAAGGAGGAAGCCAACACAACAATGAAAACATCAATTTACTCCAAAAGAAATTGTTTCTATGGAAGATTGAGATGCAAACTTCAAAATTAGTCTGCTCAGAATGTTCAAGAGATAAATAGGAGCACCTGGCTGGCTCAGTCAGTAGACCCTGTGACTCTCGATCTCTGGGCTCTTAAGTTAGCCCCATGTTGGGTGTAGAGATTATTTAAAAATAAAATCTTAAAAAAAAATAATGTTCAAAGGATAAATAAAAGGACACTATTCATTAAAAAAGAAAAATAAGTTATGCGACAACATAGGCAAAAAGTAAACACTAATAGGTACATATGGAAAATAACCCATTAGAAATCTTTAAAACAAAACAATAGTTATTCATACAAAAATTCTAATTGATGGGATATATGCTAGGCTAGATGTAGTTGAAAAGCGAATTAGAAGATTTTTTTTTTTTTTAAAGTAGGCTCCAAGCCCAGTGTGGGGTTTGAACTCACAACCCTGAGATCAAGAGTCACATGCTATACTGACTGAGTCAGCAAAGCACCCCTAAAAGATGTTATTAACACCAAGAGCAACACAGTAAGACGAGGGTGACAGGATGGGAGGCATAAAAAAGGGCACCGCAGAAGACAAACTGAGAGGCTCCAACATGTCTAACAGGAATTAGCAGAGTGGTTTACATAGAATATATGAAAAGAGAATAACAGAATTTTCCAGTATCCTCCAATAAGATGTGTACTTCTGGAATAAACCTATACTTAGACAGCTTGTAGTGAAAGTATAAGATATCTGCAATAAAGAGAAAAGCCTCAAAGTCATAGGGAAGAATGGCAGTAGGCGTCCAATAGACCTCTCAACCCTTAAGAGAAGATACTGTCAACCTGAAGTTTTATATCCAACTAAACTATCATTCAAGATGAGGCAAAATCGTAATAATTTTCATACAAATAAAGAATGGTTTAGCAGTAAACAGATCAAACTCACCTCTTAAAAAGCAGATCATTAACATGCACTTGTCATACCACTAAACAAATGCATTCTTGGGCATTGACCCCAGAGAAATGAAAACTTACATTCATACAAAAACCTGTACATGATCTTCATAGAACCTTTACTTGTAATAGCCCCAAACTAGAAACAACCCAACTATCCTTCAACAAATGACGAGTTGAACAAACTGTAGGACATCTGTACTATGGAATACAATACAGCCATAAAAAGTAGCAAACTATTGATATACTCAGGGAAGGATCTCAAGGGAATACTGTTGAGAGAAAAAAGCCAGTTCCAAAAGGTTACAAGCTGTATAATTATATTTATATAATGTTCTTGAAATATCAAAATTCCAGAGATGGAGAACAGATTAGTGATTGCCAGGGGTTAAGAAAGGAGAAGAAGCCTGGTGTGGCTATAAAGAGATAGTGCCTTGGGGCGCCTGGGTGGCTCAGTTGGTTAAGCAACTGCCTTCAGCTCAGGTCATGATCCTGGAGTCCCTGGATCGAGTCCCGCATCGGGCTCCCTGCTCGGCGAGGAGCCTGCTTCTCCCTCTAACCCTCCCCCCTCTCATGTACTCTCTCTCTCTCTCTCTCTCTCATTCTTGCTCTCTCAAATAAATAAATAAATCTTAAAAAAAAAAAAAAAGAGATAGTGCCAAGGAGGCTTGTGGTGACAGAAAAATTCTGTATCTTAATTGTGTTGGTAGCTATACAAATCTATACATGTCATAAAATTGCAAGAACCATACAACTATGGTGGTGCCAAGTGGCAACTGTCTAACACTAAATGCTTTCATGAAAAATAACTAAAATGTGTGACTGAATATAGACTAAAAGAATTTTCAACTCAAAAAGCTAGAATGAGAACAGCAAAGTGATAAAGATAAGAGCAGCATTTATTGAAACTGAAGGCAAAGAAAAAAGTAAGGGATCACCGAGGTTAATAGCAAGACTGTTGAATCTCAGATCTGTACCTCTGAAACAAATAATGCAATATATGTTAAGAAAGAAAAAAAGAAGAAGAAGAATGTAGCAGGAGGGGAAGAATGAAGGGGGGGAAATCGGAGGGGGAGAAGAACCATGAGAGACGATGGACTCTGAAAAACAAACTGAGGGTTCTAGAGGGGAGGGGGTTGGGAGGATGGGTTAGCCTGGTGATGGGTATTGAGGAGGGCACGTTCTGCATGGAGCACTGGGTGTTATGCACAAACAATGAATCATGGAACACTATATCTAAAACTAATGATGTAATGTATGGGGATTAACATAACAATAAAAAAATTTAAAAAAAATAAAAATAAAAATAAAAAGAAGGCTAATACAATGGACAAAACTTTTCCCAGTAAGTAGTGAGAATTTAGAATTCCCATTAAAGATTAGAATAAGGTGTCAACAAAACCAAAAGACAACTGACAGAATGGGAGAAGATATTTGCAAATGACATATCAGTTAAAGGGCTAATATCAAAAATCTATAAAGAACTTATCAAACTCAACATCCAAAGAACAAATAATCCAATCAAGAAATGGGCAGAAGACATGAACAGACATTTCTGCAAAGAAGACATCCAAATGGCCAACAGACACATGAAAAAGTGCTCAACATTACTCAGCATCAGGGAAATACAAATCAAAACCTCAATGAGATACCAACTCACACCAGTCAGAATGGCTAAAATTAACAAGTCAGGAAATGACAGATGTTGGCAAGGATGCGGAGAAAGGGGAACCCTCCTACACTGTTGGTGGGAATGCAAGGTGGTGCAGCCACTCTGGAAAACAGTAGAGAGGTTCCTTAAAAAGTTGAAAATAGAGCTACCCTACAACCAGCAATTGCACTACTGGGTATTTACCCCAAAGATACAAATGCAGTGATCCGAAGGAGCACATGCACCCCAAGGTTTATAGCAGTAATGTCCACAATAGCCAAACTATGGAAACAGCCTAGATGTCCATCAACAGATGAGTGGGTAAAGAAGATGTGGTATATATATACAATGGAATATTATGCAGCCATCAAAAAATGAAATCTTGCCATTTGCAACAACGTGGATAGAACTAGAGGGTATCAGGCTAAGCAAAATAAGTCTATCAGAGAAAGACAATTATCACATGATCTCACTGATATGAGGAATTTGAGAAACAAGACAGAGGATTATAGGGGAAGGGAGGGAAAAATGAAACAAGATGAAACCAGAGAGGGAGAAAAAGCATAAGAGACTCAATCTCAGGAAACAAACTGAAGGTTGCTGGAGTGGAGGGGGGTGACAGGGATGGGGTGCCTGGGTGATGGACATTGGGGAGGGTATGTGCTATGGTGAATGCTGTTAATTGTGTAAGACTGATGAATCATAGACCTGTACCCCTGAAACAAATAATACATTATATGTAAGTAAGTAAATAAATAAATAAATAAATAAATAAATAAGATTAGAATAAGGCAACAGTGCTTGTTATCACTGCTTCAAGTCAATACTGTCTAGTCAATAAAATAAGACAGGGAAAGGAAATCAGAAGGAAAGAAATAATCTGTATTTGCAGACTATGATTGTCTATATAGAAAGCCCAAGGTAAACTAGTTCAAATGAGAGAATTCAGCAAGTTTGTTAAACACAAGTTCAATATATATATTTAAAAATACATATATTTAAAGATCAGTTACATGTGTATCAACCAATTAGAAAATGTAATAGATAAAAGTCTGCACTCACAATAACAAATTCTATACAGTAACCAAAATAAATCAACAACAAAGGATACCTCTGGGAGAAAATGACAAGGCATTATTGAAGAAGCTGTACCAAAGTACACATGACTAAAGGAAAGACAAACTGTGTTCATGGATGGAAGAACTCAATTCTATGAAGATAATAATCCTTCCCAAACTAATCTCTAAATACGATGCAAATCTATTCAAAGCTCTTTTAGGTTCTTTCTAGAATTACAGCAAGCCAATCCTAAAGTTCACATGGAAAAACAAAAGCACAAAAATAATTAACGACTATCTTGAAATACAAAGTGGAGCTACTGCTCAACCAGATATCAAGATTTATAATAAGAATACTTAAAACAAGTGGAATTAGCATGGTGATAATCAAATAGACAAATGGAACAAAATAGACAGTCCAAGAAGAAACCCACACATATATAGATCTTGAGTATATAAGAAATGTAGCATTAAAAATAGTGGGAAAGACAAGCTATTCAATAAACTGTGTTGAGACAAATGACTACTTGTGAGGAAAATAAGACAAAATAAAATAAAAATCAGATCTCTACCTCATATTATACATAAAAATAAATTCTTGGCACATTAAAGACCCAAATTTGAAAAGCAATGTTTTAATATATTTGAAAAAAAGCTACAGGAGGATCTATTTTATGATCTCAAAGTAAGGAAGGATTCTTAAAGAAGCTACAAATGTAAAATAAGTAAGTCCTGGGGATACAATGAATAGCATGATAATACAGTTAACAATGCTGTATTGTATATGTGAAAACTGCTAAGAGAATAGATCTTAAAAGTTCTCATTATAAGAAAAAAATTGTAACTATGTAGGGTGATGGATGTTAACTGGACTTACTGTGGTGATCATTTTGCAATATATATGTATATCAAATCATTATGTTGTGCACCTGAAACTAATATTATCTCAATTAAAAAAAGGCTACAAGAAGCAACAAATAAATAGGAAAATATTGATAAATGTGGCTACTTCTGTGATAGAAAAGATACATAAGTAAAATGATAAAGAGTTAAGCATCTGCCTTTGGCTCAGGTCATGATACCAGGGTCCTGGGATGGAGCCCCACGTTGGGCTCCCTGCTTAGCAGGGACTCTGCTTCTCCCTCATGCACATGCTCTCTCTCTCCCTCAAATAAATAAAATCTTTAAAAAATAAAAATAAATAAAATGAAATGAAAAGCCAGTTATCTTTTCTATTTACCTGCCTACCTACCTACCTATTTACCTATCTCCTGAAGAGGTCCCTTCAAATCAATAGGAAAGACATACATCCCATTGGGGAAAGGACATGAATAGGTACTTCAGAGAAACAAAAAAAATCTTTAATTTCAATGGTAATCAGAATGCAAATTAAGACAGAATAATGACAAATTTAATCACAGTTTTGATGATGATATTGGGAACTCTCAGTTACTGTGGACAGGAATATAATTTGGTACAGTTCTCCTTGGAGAACAATTTGGCTATTTCTTGAATTGAAAAGGAGCGCCCAGAAATGTATGTACAGGAAGACATGTAGAAAAATGTTCCCTCAGCATTGTTAATAATAAATATCCATCCACTGGAGAATGAATCAATAAATTGTGGGGTTCATCATATAATGAAATACTATGGATCAGTGAAAATGATGATGATCCGGGCTCTGGATTTCTTAAGGATTTCAGAGCTACATGAATCAAAATATAAATCTGGAAAACATAACGTGGAGCAAAAAAGGTAAATTAAGATGTCTTTCAATCCTGAAAAGCCTTATTCTCATGTACAAAGTTTCTGCAGCTACCTTTTTGAAAGAGGAAGTTCCTTGAAGTTATAATTAGAAATGATACTGTTACAGTATTCATGGGCCCTGATCCCTTTTGATATGGGTGATCCTGGAGAAATGCCAGCACATGTGGTTATCCAATTCGTCCTACAATTTCTTGGGGCAAGGACTAACAACAACTTCTTAAATAATTTTAAAAGAAATTGCTAATACTAAAACTCTATCCAGACCATTGAGTATCAAGAACATACTAAAGATGACATGCTGAAAACTTTTATTTTGATATTCTTATAATACTTAAAAACATGCACAAATTCATTTTTCAATTTGTTCTGTTTCCTGTTCTTTCACTATACTAAGCCTAGTCGTTTGAGTTTGAAGTTAGAAGAATTAAAAAATGGAGAATCTGTTAATAATCCAGGCTAAGAATCTCTGATAAGTTATCAGATTCTGTTCACAATAAAGATTTGTAAGAAGATAAGAAATTGGACACCAGATGCTTCTTCACATTAAAAAGAAAATCTGCATAGAGTCAGCATGAACAATAAGTACCCTATAATTTCAACAGCGCTTCTGACTTTGCAGTGATAAAACTTGCAATCCCGTTCCTAAAGCTGGCAAATAGAAAGCAGGGATGAAACCACACTTGGCAGTCTTGAGTGGGATGTTGGTGAGGGGGCACTGCTAACCATTAAGAAGAGGCTTTCAAGAAAGATCTAGAAAGATCAGATTTCCTCCAAATTCCTAACAGGTCTACTTAGAATGGGTTGTCTTCATCATAAACGCCAAGCATTAGTACAGTGCTTTATGGTTTACAGACTTAATCATTTCATCAAAAAAGCAGCAGCGATTAGTGGAGAATATCTGGACTTTGGAGTCTGAAGTGTGTAAGTCTCTGTTCTACTACTTTCTAGCTGGGGGATTCCATGTAGGTGTTTGACTTCTCTGTTCTCAGAGAAGGGGAGTAAAATAGGAACAGCTAACTGCTTGTCTAAGGTTTGCACTATGAGGATGAGAAAAAAATGTATAAGATGCTCTGCTCATAGAAGACTTATATAAGAGGTAGCTATTAAAATGGAACACACTAATTAAGCAAGTATTATATTGATGGGTGGCCTGGGTGGCTCAGTCATTAAGCGTCTGCCTTCGGCTCAGGTCATGATCCCAGGCCCCGCATCGGGCTCCCTGCTCGGCGAGAAGCCTGCTTCTCCCTCTCCCACTCCCACTCCCCCTGCTTGTGTTCCCTCTCTTGCTGTGTCTCTGTCAAATAAATACAATCTTAAAAAAAAAAAAAAAGCAAGTATTGTATTGATTTGTTTGTTTTAAAGTATTGCTTTTAATATACACTATATATATTTGAGGCGTGGTGCTAAATGCTAGGATTACAGAATGAAGACAGACCTGGCATTCTGGTTGTGGGACATACAAAACAATTACAAAATAACATAAGTGGAGAGCTGTGTTAAGAAGCGATAGGAAGTCAGAGGAAGTGTGAGTCTGTCTGTGAAGATGTCTCAGGGAAGGTTATCTTGAACTGAGACATGAAGGACGCACCTCACACAAACAGCCTGCAAGATAGATACAGGCGTCCACATTTTATAGCCAAGGCAGCTCAAACTCATAGTAGACTTGCACGTTGTTATGAACTAGGGATGCTGCTGACATCGGCCGAGCCCTCCCCAGGCCTGTTATTCTGCTTCTAGGTGGTAGAGCCCAGAACTCTGGATTTCAAAGTTCCACATCTTTGAACTGTGTTTTAAACCATGCACGAGTTCACGTTTCAGTCTTCACTCCTCCCACCTCCTTAGTCCCTTGAATTTGAATCTAGTAATATGAAGAAGAGGAGAATCTGCTATTATTATTATTATTATTATTATACAATTACTATCAGTAATTATTAAGGCATCATATTATTTTGCTAAAAGTGTGTTAAATAAAGTACAAAGTTAATTTCTCTAAACCTTTTCAGTTCTCAAATTCCAACAAGTTCCTTAGGAAGATTAAATTACCTAGGACTTTAGTTCCAAAAGTAGTCAGCTCCTCTAAGTGAAATCTTCTGTTGTGTATGTTTGAAGTCATAATTTCTATTTAACCATTTGATTTAGAGACTATGTATTAGCCTGAAATAAAAATCTCAACTTTTTTTAGGTAAAGTTAACTATAGAATATTTACAATTCCAGAAAATTAGAGGGAAAAAGTTGAGGAATTTCCTGGCATAAGCATTCCCCAGGGAGCACGTGTCCACCTGGTCACTCCGCTTTGTCAGATCATCATTATCTAGGACCTCACCAGCCTACAAAGAGGACTAATTATTTATCATTTGACTTTGGTTTGATCTTGGGATTCGCAGTAGATGAAATAAAAGGAAGCGGCTTGAGTTTGCTTCCTCTGACATATTTCAAGATATCAAAGGTAATAATGGCTCTTTTGGTTAGTAGATCAAAGATTTTCAACAATGGCTTGTACTGAATTAATATAGCAGTTATTGCTGACACAAGGAAGGTCTTTTTCACATAATCTGTACACATTAGATTATAATCGAGAAGAGGCATTTTCCAATAGAGGACCCTCACTTATGGGACTTTAGCTGATGTAAACACAGATGCTTTGAATGATAATAATTTACTGATAATGTGTCCGACGTGGTGCTAAGTTCTTCACAGTGATTACTGCATTTAACATCTCTCAACAATCTTTAGGAAGACCACTATTTCAATGGTACCGATGGGAAAACTGAGGTGAAGTTGCCTAAGGATGCAAATAGAAAAAAAAAAAAAAGCCAAGTTCAAGCCTGCATTCTTTAATCACTAAGCCATACCACCTCAGTAGTAGGAAACTAGTTCTGAATGCCTCCCCTTTTCCTCTCTCACTACTTATGTATTATTCTTCCGGACCCAAACCCTAAGCCTTTCTTGCCTGTGTGGTATGGAGTGACAAGTCTGGAATCAGAAAACCTGGCTTGGAGCATGGGCTCAGACTCCTACCCATTCCTTGGGCACGTTAGCCAAGTTCTGAATCTAGTCATGTTCCGTAAAATTACAATACTTTTTAATATCATATGTAAAAAGTGCTTTCTAAATAAAAAATTTTTGCTCGTAAATTGGAGACTGGTGGTTGCAGGGGTGGGGACAGGGGGATGGAAAGTCTTTGTTTAATGGGTGCCGTTTCAATGCTGGAAGATGAAATTCTGGAGATGGATGACGGTGATGGTTGCAAAACAATGCGAATGTACTTAATGCCACTGAACTGTACACTTAAAAATGGCTAAAATGGTATATTTCATGGTATATATGTTTTATTACAATTTTTAAAAATTAATGAAAAAAATTTTAGAAAAAGAAGTCCCACATAGATAATAATACTGGTATAATAATCATTTTTCTCTTAGGACAAATAGTAGAGAGAAGGGATTATTTCAGGTGTGCTATCAATTCTTATTTCTTATTCTTATTTATTCCAAGACAGGAATACACCACTAGAACGTGGCCGCGCCCCACAGGGATTAGGCAGAACTGTCCAAGTTGGGGTCAGCGTTGTCACCCAGGTCACACTGACCTTTACGGATGTCACAGAGCTCCCCGTCCCCCCCAGTGGAAGCTGGGAGAATCAAAGTGTGAGCAACTGTGGGGCGTCTTCCTCCAAAGTTCAAGGTGCCCAGACGCAGCACACGCAACAGGGCCCTGATGCGATAAAAGATAATGTGCAGGGGCGCCTGGGTGGCTCAGTCGTTAGGTGTCTGCCTTCGGCTCAGGTCATGATCCCAGGGGCCTGGGATCAAGCCCTACATCGGGCTCCCTGCTCAGCGGGGAGCCTGCTTCTCCCTCTCCGACTTCCCCTGCTTGTGTTCTCTCTCTCGCTGTGTCTCTGTCAAGTAAATAAAATCTTAAAAAAAAAAAAAAAAAGTAATGTGCATGCTTTGTTCTTCTGAGAAATCATTTTTATGCATCACAATGATAACATGTTGAAGATTTAGTTAAAAAGGATGCCCCCCAAACTAGTATTTAATTTTGAATATAATGCACAAGTGGGATTTCGGTATTAAAATTTCAGTATGACTATTTCAGTATTGAAATCCATGTCTGTGCTCTTTTCCTGTATTTGGAGTCTAAAACTTTCAGTGCAAGGCCCGACTCTTGAGTAACTGTGCATGAGTCACTCAATGTCTGTTAGTCTCAATTTCCTTATTCAGAAGTGAGAGGTGGTTGGACACGTGGTGGGTTCTTTTCTATAGTACAATTCTAGGATTTGGTGTCCATTCAGGGATGAGGCCAAAGTTTCCGTCAAAAACCTGGGTAGCCCAGGGTTTGGGGGTAGGTACAGTATCCCCTGCTGAGGGTCCTGGTGACCCCATGCACCTCCTGCTGTCCCACCTCTTTTCATGCCCCTGATCACTGTCAGATTTGTGTAACATGAGGATTGGGAAGGGTTTTTTTTTTTCCCTAAAGTTTTTTTTATGTTTAAATAATCTCTACACCCAACGTGGGGCTCGAACTTATATCCCAGAGATCAAGCGTCCCACGCTCTACTGACTGAGCCAGCCGGGTGTCCTAAGAAAGGTTTTGTCATTGACAAAATGGGATGGACGGGACTAATGTGTGTGTGGAGCATGCACTGGTTCAGTGGAAAGAGGGAAGAGAACAGAAAGGAAGAGAAGGGAAGCAGTGGCCAGCGCATCATGCAGTGTTTCAGACTCTCCACTTGATACACTATACCTTTTTCACAAGTGTCCCCTGGGTCCAAAGTGCGGTTCTGTACCATACCAAGGAGTTTCCTTCTCTTCGGAAAGACTGTACGTTGCCCATTCATACACTGACTAGTACACTGGCTTTGCCCCATAGTAGACACTCGATATATGTTGTCGAATTCACTATTTCAAACTGACGAAAGGCCTTTACACTAACTATTTGTTCATGATTCCGGGCCTGAATTGGTCTGCTTGGAATTTAACCCTCTCAACCAAACATGGCCAGAACTCAAGATTGGACTCATTGGATGTTAGCAGTAAGCTAGAAAGAAGGTGTAACGAATTCCTCAGAAGTGAGTCACTGAGGGACTCCACCCTAGAAAAACACCTTGAGGCCCCGGGGTGTCCAGTTCACTAGCATGTAGGATCTGCGTGGACCACGTTAACCAGCTAGCCTCTCCTGAGCGGGGCCTAGTACAGCCACTTCATTCTGCAGTTTTTAACAGAGCGGTCGGTACTGCTGAAACAAGAAGAGGCATCCAGCCGAGCAGGCAGCGTTCACGTCGTTTCCCTTGTTGGCTAGTCCCAGTTTGCCGGGCCAATACATCTCTGAAAAATCATCTCACTAAATAGCACTAGTTAGCAAAATGACAATATTAGTATTAACAACTAAAAAATAATAAATATTTTTAAGCATAAGCTATTCAGAAATATGCCTAAATAAATGCTATTTAGGCAATTATATTCTTGTGCCAGCAGATAACAAATGATAATCACTTCTTCCACGGCTGTAAATACGTATTGATTAAGTTCAAACTTAGAACTCCAAAATGAATTATATCTGGTCATTGCTAAACTGCTTTGCTCACTGAAAGAAAAAAAAAAAAAGAAATCCACACAACACCTATTATACTGCATTTAATTAAGACAAGCATCAACTTTATGTGCCATTATTTGCTTCTGCCAAATCTCTATGGTGTAAATATTGAACAGTGGCATCCCTTGAATGCTAATCAATCTTTTCTGAATTTCAAATGATTACATAAATTTCAGGAAATGCTTATTTGCCGGCATTATCCTCAGCTGCATATATATCAGCGAAGCATTAGTATGAAGATATGCATAGTTATATGACAAGTGGCTAGTGAGTGTTTTTCTAAATTAGAATATCATATGTGAAAAGGTAAAAGGCGAGACTGAATGCTAATTTTAAGAACCCTGGGATACCTCTTTTGCTTCTCTGACTTCATGAGGAACAATTTAACCAATGCACTTGGGTGAAGATGATGTGAGAGGAACGCACTGCATCACTAGGCAGGCCAGTCGGCGAGGGGGTGTGTGAGTGTGCACACACGCACACGTGTAGAAGAGGAGCGTCTGCAGTATGGGATGTGGGTGTTTGATCATATTTAGAGGAAGGCTATCATAAAGCAAATACTGTGACCAACCTCGGCAAGGACAAATACCACATAATGGGAAGACTGGTTTTTGCTGTTTGAAGACCACGTAAATATAATCTTAGGATATGCAGACTTGCGCTTGCTTCAAAATGGAATAAATATTCAGACATACATTGTGATGTGCACAAATATAAATTGGTACAAGTTTTCCACCCGTCTGAAGTTTTTCTGACACTTCTGGAGGGAGGCAGTCAACGAAGGAATGGGAACAGGCTCTCCTATTTCACTTTTCTAGGTTGGCTGTAGGTTTGCTTTATAGCAAACCATACCTGTGGCCTCATTCTCTGATTTATACAGTGACTAGTCCATTTTGCTTTAGGCACTGCAAACACAGAGTTTAATCAATGTGATCAAATTTCTCTGCTGGATTTGGAAACCTCTTTTATTAACTGGACTTAATGTTGCAAAAAAGGGGAAGGCAAATTCATTTTTCCCTTTGTTCCTGTTGCTCTGCTTAGAACTGTGCTTTCTTCTGCCACCCCCACCCCTTACACAAAAGGGGACACTTAGTCTGATGGCAAAAAACCTCAGACCCAGCAAGCTGCTGGGCCCCTGGAGAACTGGGCAAAAAAATTTATCCTCTTTCTTTTTGCAACACCTTACATTTCCTTCTCCCATGGGGTGTTCTAGGACATTTCCAGGATACTCTGGAAGCACTGAGGGGAAGGAGCAGCCGGACGCCAACCGTATCCCCATGCACACTCCCTCTAGGGGTTTGTAGCTCAGGAAGGGTGGGTGCAGGAGTCCAGAGGCCAGCCTGAGGCAGGACAACTTTTCTTTCTCAGGACCACCTCGTAACTGGTCAATCATCAGGTGATCCTGCAAAACTCTTTCTTCAGCACAGGAGGTGCGATTTTGAAAAACCTCGTCATGATTTACACTGCAAAGCCATGACGACATCTGGACTTGGGTTCGAGGGTGGAACTGTAGTTTGAGCAACCAGTTTTCACCCTCCTCTGCATGACTAGGATAGCCTTCCCAGGGGCAGCAAACAACCAAGCAGATGGGATGAGGGGGGTATGCACGGGGGAGGCTTTTCTCAGCACAGGACTGAACACACCAGCCTTGGTGGCACTTCATAATAGTCTTTCTCACTGAGCAAAAAAAAGCAAGGAGTCTTCCCTCCAGGGGTCCTGACTGAACTGCCATGCTTTCTGGGCTGTGCCAACACAGAAACTTCTATATGCCACGCTTCATGACTGCATGCTTAATATTCCTACAGGTCCCAGTTGTCTCTTATTAAGTGAGATGTAAGATTAATAGTTGCTGTGCAATGCTTTGCCCGTGTATAAAGCCTTCATTTTTCAAACGAAGTGTATATGTGTGTCAGTTCTCACAGTGATGAGAGTTCCCATATGGGATTGTTTGTGATCAAGTCTTAAGCTCTGCACAGAGGTGCTAACTTGGGCTTGGGTCACATGAAACCCATCTCCCTGTTGGCATTTTGCCTTACCACCTGCTCTGCAGGGGGCTTTAAGAAAAAAAAAAAAGATTTATTTATTTATTTGAGAGCGGAGGTGGGAAGCATAGAGAGGGAGAGAGTCTCAGCAGACTCCATGCTGAGCACAGAGCCCCACACTGGCTCGACCTCATGATACCAAGATCATGACTTGGCCAGGTCGACATTGAAAGCCAGGAGGAGAAATGATATTCTTAGGAAAGGGAAAACAAGGGATAGATCTTTATTTAAATAACAAAGCAGAATTACTAGTAAAAGTTAAAATAAAGAAAAGAATACCTATTATAACAAAAACTAAGCCTATTGGAAAGCTAATCGCTGAAAATAAATTTCGTCACCCAAAGACTAAACTCATCCACATTTTCCAGCTAGTAAACATGGTGCAAATTTTATTTACTATTAACAATGTCAACATCAAAATGCGCGAGCAGAGTTATGGTGGGGCCCCTGGGCAGAGTGGGAAGTTCTACCTGAAGGCAGAATTTCCTAATTCTCCCCACCAAGGAGTTTTATCTCCTCAACCTTATAGACCCCTTTGGTTCCTCTTTTTCTACTGTAGAGTTTTTAATACCAATGACCACCAAAGAGGAAGAGGATGATCACCAAGTTACTTTCGTTCATTTTCTCCTTTTAACATTACAAGGAGCTCAAATAGATGATAAAATAGACGAATAAGTAGGGGCACCTGGGTGGCTCAGTCGTTAAGCGTCTGCCTTTGGCTCGGGTCGTGATCCCAGGGTCCTGGGATCGAGCCCCGCATCGGGCTCCCTGCTCCGCGGGCAGCCTGCTTCTCCCTCTCCCACTCCCCCTGCTTGTGTTCCCTCTCTCGCTGTGTCTCTCCCTGTCAAATAAATAAAATCTTTAAAAAAAAAAAAAAAAGACGAATAAGTAATAAAGGCTTATGATCATTTAACTTTCCTAAAGTCCAGCAAATAATCCAAAGAAAATGCCAAACCTCTAGGCAACAATAAACTGTAAGGCGGAATTCTTTGGAGAGGGAGGTACCAAGGTTATGAGGCAAACACTTTCTACAAACTTCATGAAGCCCTGAAACCCAGAGTTCACATCATCATGAAACAAACAAACAAAAACAGCTTATGATTTATTTAGAAGCCAAGCGGAGGAAAAAGTTTTATAATTAGTTAGTATATTCAATGAAGATTGGAAATTCATATAAAGCAGTTCCCTGTTTGGTTTTCTTTTTCTTCCATATTCCTCAGGTAATTGTCCTAATTCTCTCCATCATTATGTCCATATAAAAGGTGACTGAGTATGTATGTAGTATTTTAAAAATATTGGTTGATGAGTTCAAATGTCTCTGAAGAAGACAATGTGCTGTAGCAGAGAAAACACAGCCTAACATTTGGGGATGTTAGTTCTAGACCTGGCTCTGCCCTAAAATGTTGGATATATTACCTAGTTTTTACAACTACCAAGTGAGAGAAACGATCTCTTAGGTCCTTCTTTCTCTAAGAGAGAAACTAAGTGATTTACCCACCTGAAGATGTTTTATTAACACTACTGGAGAAAAGCATTTCTGCCACTTCCTTCTGTGGCTCATTTTGGTATTGGACACTGAGTGTCTCAATTCAAATGGAACCTAAATACTGATCATCAGTACTTAATTCCATTCATTATTTCATTCACAAAGGAAGATTCTATTTAGTCTCTTTTTTCCTTATGAGAATCCCTTTCATAATATGAAGACATATCCTTACCTTCTAAAGTGAAAAAGATGTCAAATTCTCTAATATTTATCCACAGGTATTTGCTAGCCTCTCATTCTTCAAATTTTGTGCCTGTATTTTTGTTGTTATTATTACTAATTTTTCCAGTTCCCTTTACCTTTTTTTTTTTTTTTTAACTTAGAAGTTGGAAACAAAAGCCTTCTTTCATGAGTGCAATAAATATTTCTTAAAAACTTACATATGTCAGGTGGTATGCTAGGAGCAAAACAGATATACTTCCTGTGTTCATGGACATTCTAGTTTATTAATCTGATAGATAAAAAGCCTTTGCTTCATGAATAGTACTAGAACAACCGAACAACCGTACTAAGTGTAAGCCTTAGATATTCAAAGCAGCCACAACAGACACGGGGAAAAAAGCTTTGTTCATTTTCTCCTTCCAAATCATGATTTCAAAGGTCTTTTAAGGCCTGAAAATGTTGTTCATCCATTAAACCCTTTACAATTTGTGGGTCAAGTCACAAATATACTGTTTTATCCTGGGACATTTCACCAATTGCTTGGATGGTAATTTACATTAGAGATAACGTGTGTCACTCTTTGAAAGTAAAGGAGTTGTGGTCTGACACTAAAGAATGCCTGAACCAAACCTGGAGATGAATCGAACAACTGTGCAGCCAGCTTTGTTCTTGATCTATGCCCATTGCACGTTCAGTGCTTCTCTATCGAGAAGGCTCAGGTGGCATTTTGGGTGAGGGCATCTAATGGGCAGTAGCTCTCCCAGGTGAGCCATTCCCCAAGGCAACCACAACCCATCTTCCCTGGGTCTGCCTCCATGAGGATGAGTCTTGTCTGGGATGTGTGATGGTGTAATCAATACTTCATTCAAAATTTGGAAATTTTGTGTGTGAAGCAAAGAGCTACCACGACAAACAAAGATAAGATTTTGTCTAGCCATTTCAGCGTAGACAGGATTCCATCAATATCAAGAAGGAGTTGTACCACATTCCTCAACTACTGTTAACTGACATGGGCCGAAAGCCTATGATCTTGCATTTGCTTGGGACAGACATGCATTTATCACCTAGTGTTAGCCATGAATATTCTCTCTAGTCTTTCTGCAAGTCAGCTTTTCCAAAGAGCTAATAAATGAACATCTCCCCTTATACATTGGGAGAATGCAAACTGATAATAGAAATAATTTAATTTTGAGGAGGTATCAGAGAGTTCTCTGAAGAAACTAGTCTCAGAAAACCAACCTGAACTTGAGATATGACGACCTCCTATTACATGTCACAAACCACTTTGGTGAAGGCTTTGTTTTGAATTTAAAATTAAGTAAATCCATGTATGCATCTTTTTCACCAGTAATATTTTGTTAAGCCTCTACTGTGTACCAGGCAATGTGCCAGAGACCTGGGATACAGAGAAAAGTGAAGGACAATTTCTAAGCCCACCTGAGACCCAGTCTAGAACATTGTCTGCAGAAAGGCAGAGCAGAATCTTCCACTCTAGCCAGTGCACTTAGAGAGCCTACACTTGGGGCACATATTAGTTACTTTTTAGGCTGGGAAAATCCCCTCAAAGAGAATAACAATCTCTTTAACTCAGCGGACTACAAAACAGTGCTTTGAGAAACACTGGCTGGGCAAAGAAGAGAATAATTTACAACAAATCAAGGGCATTCATTAGGGGAAATAAGATGCAATATGCCTCTAGTACTTTCTCTTGCCACCTGGGATATAACAAGAGTCCGGCAGCATCCAGCCATTGAGTCTTGGGGCTAAGAAAATCCAAAGGCCAGAGTAACATCTTAGTTGGCACATTCTGATTACTCGTTGCTTTGAGCACTGAAGTCACAGTGATATTCCTGACGGGCATGAACATGTAAGGACACTATTCAGGATGCTGAGGTCAGAAACCAGGTGACTGCTTCCCAGTTCTGCATTTGTCTTCAGATCAAGTTTGTGGGAATTCTGCTCATCTTTGGAACACATGTAATGATGACATTATTTGAGGGTCATGATTCCACATACTTCTATGAGATTTATTTCTGCATTTGGTGATAGACAGCAAATTTCCTTTCATCAGTCACTTTGATTCCTTTTTAGAAGGTGGGAGTACAAACCAAGAGATAAACATCAAAAATTTTATCTTCTCTTGGGTCATCTGGTTTAAATAGCCAATGTAGAGTATCTCCTCTTCTGCCAAGTTATCAATAGGCTCAAATTATGTTATCTCATAGTTAAGGAAAATTTTTAAAAATTATTTTATACATATATATATATATATATATAAATTTAACAGGATTTTAAGAAAACATTACTAGCAGACTGGGCCCCCAGAGCCTACTATATTATATACAGAAATATTCTGAGAGAGGGAGCATTTTCTACTTTTACTTCTTTTTTCAACCAGCTTAACTAATTGATGTCTGTCCTGGATACAATTTGAGGAAGAAAAAAAAGAAATTAGACAGTGGAATGGAAAATTTTTAGTCAGCCATACATTTAAGTTAGCCCTGTCATTAGCTTTTCATGGAATCAGGAATCAGCTTTAGTGAAGAATGACTTTTAAGAGGAGGATGGTTTCTACTGGAATCTGATTTGGCTCAGCTAATCAGCTACTGCTCCTCTAGAGTTTTCTATTCTGGTTCAAGCACCCAGAAACCTGAGACTCATGCGGGCCTTCATCTTCCTAACTCTGTCACATGGTTGCATCCTACACCTTGTTCATGTCAGCGCATTCCTATCTCCGCGGAGTATTAAAACCACCTCTGAACACAAAGTTTCCAGCCTTGTTTGTCTCCAGTCCACTTTTCACATTACTACCAGAAAAGCAAATCAACTTCCATTAACCATACTTCACCCGTTTCTTAAAAGAATGCAGCTATACTTCCTAATTGCCTACAGAATGAAGATCATGGCGCCTACTTTTGTTTACCGCTGTGTCCCCAGTGTCCACCTCAGCACCTGACACAGAAAAGTGCTCAGTAAGCATCTGTTGAATGCCTTAAGGACCTCCATGACCAGGCTCTTGCCCACCCCTCCGGTTATAACTGAGGCTTCCCTCAAGCCATCTTGATCTCCAACTAGCTCTCAAACTCGTCTTGCTCTTTCTTGCCTTCATGCTTTTGCACCAGACATTCTTCTGGCTTAGAATGTTGTACCTGCTAGGGCTCACATCCTACTTTTTCTCACCAGCTCCACGTGGTAAACACGGTTTCATCACCCACCAAGAGAATACTGCTGCAGTCCTCTCTCAACACAGCCCCTGACCTATGATCAGTCCACAAAATCCTCGTCTTACTCCAGGATCAGAGAGTCTGAAGGCTGAGCTGGGATCAGAATGTATCGGTTTTCAGACTCGGGGCGGGGGTGTAGGGGGTGTGTGTGCAAAGCTCATGAGGGTTTGAGACAACAGGTATCAAATCTGGACTTGGGCTCAGCTTTCAAGGGTGGCTCTGCTATGATTTCATTCCCATTACAGGCAAAACAGGTGTTTGGGGACTGGCGTGGGTACCCAAAGGTTAATTATCCACACACCTCAATAAAGCTGCCCAAAAAAGATTATTTATTATTGTTTTTCTGGGGGGAAATAGTTTCCATTTGCAAATTGGAAACTACCTGAACGTTATTGCCAGTTACCATCTTCTTGCTTCCTTAAAAACAAACTCTTGAGAAAAAAAAATAAACTTTGGCCAAAACTCTATTTACCTCTGATATGAAAGCCATGCTTTCTTTTTTTTGCTTAAACAACAAACAGGCAGAATTTTAAGGGACACTAAGTTAGTTATTCAGTGGTCCCCAGACTCCTGACAGTCAACACATTCAAATAAGAGAGTGTGTGGTTGAGGTTCTGGGAAATACATGGCCCAATGGTTCAGGATGATAATTTGTGAGGTTCAAAGATTGAAAGCCCTTCAGAACCACCACTCCAGCCCCTACTTCCTTAGTATTGGCAGAGAACCTAGTAATTTTGAAAAATGATGAAGGAAGATAAAAGTGAGGAAAACAAAACATGGCCCATGGTTAATGTCTACATCTTCAAATGTAATGCAGTTATTCAACTAATGTAAAATACCATTGAAGTGAGATGACTCTCTTTAAATATTTTTTCACTAAGATGCTGTAAGAGTCCTTACACATATATTACCACTTTTTCCATTTAATTACTGATCAAATGTGCTAGTTGAAAAGACTAAGATCTTGCCATACACCAGAACAATTTGTGAGATTAGAGCAAGCAGGCCTGTGCTATCTTCCTCTTGATTTTCTAAAAACTGTTCATGGGTAAAAGATGTTGACTCACTTGAATAGAACTTTCCTATTTATAGTGGTTAATACAGAAACCACACAGGATCCAGTCCTGGCACTGTAAACCTTTGAACACTACATCTATGAAATTCTGTTGTCTTTTCAAATTTTCAGTAACATTTCTCTCTGCTATATTTATCACATTTTCCAAAATATGAAAACGTTCTTCTTATTTTAAATGTTGACTACATGTGAAAAATTAACTCTGGTTCTATTACTTCAAACTATCCCTTTATTAGCAACAGTTGTGCAACGCTGTCAGGAGGAATTTTAAAGCAAAAGTACCAAATCTGGAGAGTAGACACATCTGTTTTACTTTGCAGTTTGTTTTATTGTTTTATTTCTTAGGCTATGAGTTCACAACTATCTTATAACTGAAGACTAAAGAAAAAACATATGTTGATAAATCTGATTTCTGCATTTTTTTTTCATTCAGGGTAAGTTGCCTCCCTCAGCTGTCTGCCAATAAGTAATAAATGGACTTGGCAAAAAGTTTATTTAAGTTGGCTTTATTAAGCCAAGAAAATACAGAAATCAAGTATGGGACAGGCAGAAAAATCTGTTCCTTTGAAGTCAATAAAAATCCATCTCCTTAATCCTTTTTTTATTCCAAGCAGTGGTGATTTTTCTCAACTGACTCACTCAGAACCTTGATTTAGCCAATCTGTCTTGCTTAGTTATCTTTCGTCTCCAAAGCTTTCCTAAAGAAGCATCCTTTCCCCTTGACGACCATCATCTTATATACTTGAATAGTGATGCATCTAGTTATAAACATTCTCTGGTTAATCCTGATCGAGATTTAAGAAACAGGTTTTTAATTACTACCCATATTTTACAATAAAAACAGCAGTAGCTTGCAAGCTCTAACAAAAGGCACACAGAAATGATCAACAGCAGAAGGATGGCTACAATTTGATACCATACGTCTTTCCTAAGCCATCTCCATTCGGCCTTCTATGGCTGCTGCCTACTCATCATGTCCATTACGGGAGAAACTTCAGGACTCCCATCTAAGAACTCCTTTTCCATGCCCCAACGCATCTACTCACAGGCGCTGAGTCATGCAGAAATATATACATAAGAATGTATTCACGCTTGACGACTTAGGGATTTGAAAAGGAGGGCATTATCTCGGTAGAACAAAAGCATGCACTGACTTCACGACACTCAGAGTTCGGCATCATCTAATAACATCTGGTTGTACAGAGTATGAGAAAAGGATTCCTTACCTAAACTAAAGAGCACCAAGAATTTCAGACACACAAACTCTCGTTGATCAAACTGTAGAGAGCGAAGCTTTACCACTAACTCCTGTGCATGACTCATGAGATTGTTGAGGGTGGCCCCGGCTTGGGACGCTATTATGGAATAATCCACCTGCAACACAGAATCAGTTGTAATGACTGTCAGAATCAGAAACAACAACAACAAAAAAGAATCAGAAACAAATATTTTATTTGCAACTTTTAGGAATTGTGGGTAAAATCAGATTGCACTATAGATTTGTAACAGAGGGGACATTCCCCATGAAAATGGTTTGAGACATGCTATGATTCTGAGATGCATCATAATTATGCTGATAAATCTAATCATTTTGATAAGCTTTGTAGGGAACAGATTTTGGCTACCTAATTCCACAGGTATATATATACCTTCATCTTTTTTCTATTGTGAAATTACATTATCACATAAGGTTAAAGTTTTTAACTCTCACAAATCAGTTTAAAGAAAACTATACTATCAAAAAAAATTGAATCCAGAACAGAATTCTACGTGCACCCGATGACATTAGTGCATGAGGAAAGTGAAGGCAGAGGTATGTTTACATTTTTATTTTATTAAGAGACTATGTTTTAAAGCAGTCATTGTCCAAGAATGCATGCTTGTGGATGATGAAAGAATCGCATTTAGATTATTCTTTAGCGGGTTGCTTCCTAAAAAGCAACAACTACTATTTTCATTCATATGATTATTAATACATTTCTCTCTAAAGACAGCAATGATCTTATTAAGAGGAATAATTTCTTGATATGGAAAACATAACAAAAAGGGCTTATTTTCTTCTTCGTTAAAAAAAAAAGGTGCTACAATGCACCAATCTTAGATTATTCAGGGGGACATAAAAAGTGCAGCTTATAATAATAAGTTAAGATGTTGGGATGGCTGTCAATGATGGTACTGGCTTTGCTGCTGAATTATAGCATAATGGGAAAGCCCAGTTGGTACCTGATGCTCCCATCCTTTTTGTACCGGAGAGCTCTCAGGCAACCAGATACTCTTTCAGGTGCATTTAATATTTGCAGCAGCAGCAAATTTGTCTGGGAGGCAAGTCCTCATCTGCCACTCACCCGGAGCAGACTGTATTAAATTTTTATATTTATTGACATTTCATTACCATAATTGACTGCACTTGCTTCTCCAGGAGAAGGCACAGGGCTGCCTCCTAAGCAGGAGAACTAGTCCCTAGAGTAGAATTTGCAATTAAAAACAAGGCAGAATGGATTTTTTTTTATTGTGTAAATATGATGAGTTGAATTTTCAGCTTTAACTAGAGAATACTGGGTATACAGAAACCTTTTTTCAAGAGTGAGAAAAATTAGGAGTCAGTGGAAAGACGACCCCCAAAGGTGTCAATCAGTTTATATAGAGTCAACTATGCATGAAAAAGGCACAGTTAATGTGTGTTCTAGGTCTGCTCTTGTATCAAGCACAGGACTGTCCTCCCTGCTTTGTCCATGTGCTGGCTTCTGTCCACTAAATTTAAACATCAAGCGTTCTAGGAACTCCTTTGGTTTCTGTTTCAGAATGTGTGAAAGAAAGGGCTGGGACCCAGGCAACCAGAATCCTGAGCGGGAAGCAGAGAGGACAAGCAGATGAACACTGTGGAACGCATTATGATGATCTGCCTAGCCCCCAAAGGGATGTCTCAGCTTCCACTTTGCCAGTTCTCTTACAAGAGATCTTTCTACTCCAGGGAAGTTCTTCTTACTTAAAAGTGGTGCCTGAGCTCTCAATTCTTTAGCAACTATACATGGTCTCACTACCCCCAGGTAATAATAGAAATCCTACAGAGACAAATAGGATAGGTGAGTGAATGACAGCAGGAAGGCCCCGTGGGGTCACAGAGGTGGAAGAAAACTGGGACAACACAGGAGATCTGGGCCAACACGGCCATTTACAAATGAAGCATCTTGGGCAAGTCATATGGAGTCTCCATCCCTTGGTTTCCTGATCTTTAAATAAAGCAGTTAAGCTAGAGGATAATAAGGTGCCTCCCATTTCTGTGATTATCAGTAAATGAGAGTACTTGGGTTAATACTACCAATTTAAGCTTAGAATCAGCTGTTGAACGCACTGCAGCCGGAGCTTAGTATGTACATAGCACATTTTAATCAAAATCACAAGTGAAGCCTTCAAAAAGGAAAGTGCACTACAATAAACCACAAATATGTTGGTACTAATTAATTTTTCATAGTATAAAGTTAACTAAGTTTTGATATGTATATAGTTCTAACAAGTATGCAAGAAGTTCAAATACTAGAACAACATGCTTGAAAATGTAGTAATTAACCAGAACCTCATTTTTTTAAAGATCGGTTAATTAAAATTCGATATGTGTACAGTTCTAACAGGTGTGTAATACTAAGTTCAAGTCCTAGAATTTTATACTTGAAAATATAGTATATTATACCCAAAAGGAACTGAAAATGTTTCATAAGATTCTATTTACTGAGAGACATTTAGTGAGTTGAACTTCAGGAAATCAATTGGCATACCAACAACTTTATAGCTATACATTTATTTACATGCTAATTTGAAAGCTCAAACATGCTTATTAAATGGGAGCTCCAATAACACTTCCTTCAAGGATAATTTATCAAATTGCATGGCTCCGAAGGAGGATAGGTGATTTATTCCTGAAACAGCACACAGATCTGCAACTTCCTTACATTTTATTACAAACATAATTATATTTTCATTGTTGAATGCAGAGTTTGTGCTCATTTTAGGAGCAGCTGGCCTTGTCTTTTATGTACTTAGTAAAATTAATTTATTGCTCTCTTACATGTAATCTTTGTGCCATTAAACTCAAGGCAGATATTGAAGAAATACTATAAGCTGATGTCCCCTTTGGATAAATTTCACTCATCATGAAGGTAGAAACAGTTTTAACTAAATTGCTTTTAGTTCTAATAACTGAAATTTTTGATGACTTGTATATTGTAAGATGCCTGTCATTTTAATATGATACACAATAATAGAAGATAATGAATAAGTTGCTGGTAGGCCTATCCCTTAGGATGATGTTACAGGGGCTGTTAATTAGCTACAATATGCAAATACTAAAAGCAATCCCACTTCAAAGAACTCTATTGTTATTTTATATATATATAAGTATATATATATATACACACAGATATGTTTTATGTGCATATATTTTTAAAATACTGGATAGAAACGAATTCTTGTCATAATTCTAAGATGTTAAAAATATAGAATTGATTTGATAATCCAGATGTTACTGATAATATTAATACTATTATGTAAGTTACTAATACTAGTAATTAATAATATTACCGATAATTATTTCCTTTTTGCTTAACAAGATTATTTAACATATGCTTATATAGATGTCTGATTAAAAGACATAATGAATGCATGATGGCTGACCTTAGGTTTAAGTAAGAAATTTGGTGTGAAGCATCAAATCCTCATTTCAATACTAGGTAGTAGTGCCCTGGGCTGTTCTTTGCAGTGGGATTATTTCAATTACTCTAGATCTCAATGAACTATGAAGGGACTTGATTCTGCAAACATTTATTTAGCGAACATAATGTGCTAGGCATGCTAGCCATGGGACTTTTGAGAAAAGTTATGCTATTTTATCTAACTTTCTTCTCTCTCTTCAAGCTCCAAGTAGCAGTTCCCTGGAGATCCCCCTCACTTAAAAAAAATTCAGTCTAGTCTTTTTCTTCCTTCTCTGTTGTAACAAATGCACCACATTATTTACCGTGAGATGCGTTCAGGAAGAAAATACCAGAATACTGGGTCAAGGAGTACCTGGGGCCTTGCATTCCTTAGTTTGTCTAGCAGGGTTGCTATAAAGCATTGTGTAGACAGTACATGCATGCTCAAGCTGACACAAAATTGCTTCCTGGGTCGCCTTTGTATCAGGACTATAGGATATTATAGACTGAGGCATATTTAAGAATACTATTTATTAATCTTAAAATAAACAGCATAGGGGTGCCTGGGTGGCTCAGTCGTTAAGTGTCTGCCTTCGGCTCAGGTCCTGATCCCAGAGTCCTGGGATCAAGCCCCGCATCAGCCTCCCTGCTAGGTGGGAAGCCTGCTTCTCCCTCTCCCACTCCCCCTGCTTGTGTTCCCTCTCTCGCTGTCTCTCTGTCAAATAAATAAATAAAATATTTTCATTTGTTCTAGAAGAAATCACCACGGGGCAGTTGAGAAAATTCTATAAGCAAACCTGGAAATTTCTTTTGTTTTTTTAAAGATTTTATTTATTTATTTGACAGAGAGAAAGAGAGAGAGAGAGAGTACCCACACACAAGCAGGGGGAGAGGCAGGCAGAGGGAGAAACAGGCTCCCTGCTGAGCAAGGAGCTCAATGAGGAACTCAATCCCAGGACCGGGATCATGACCTGAGCTGAAGGGAGATGCTTAACAGACTGAGCCACCCAGACACCCCAAACCTGGAAATTTCTAATGAATGATTTGGGAGTACCGTATTTCTTCTGGTTGAGGCTGAAAAATGTGGTGGAGTTTCGTTAGTTAGTTTAGTTAAAAGTTTTATCCAGAAATTCCTTGTCACTGCTCTCAGTTTCTGTCTCCACCTGCAAAGGAGTTTGGTCAAACACTGTCACTGTAGAAATAAGGCACTTCCTTCTAGAACTGGAATCTGGACAGCTTCACATGCCCATCTGACTCCCTTTGCACTTCCTCCTCTGAACCTTCCTCCCATCTTATCTGAGCCTGTGTCATGCAGCTTACCTGTGAAAGTGCACAGTGCAAAGCACTATGCAAGGCTCAGTCATCACCGTCATTAGATGATAAATTACACCTCTTATTACCACTGAGTGCAGGACTGTGTCTAACTCCCCTCCACCACATCTTCGATTTTCCTTCAATTATCAGGCCTTCAGAAATGTTTTTAAATTAAGTGAATCAAGTTGTTTTTCTCCTGTAGGTGAGTGTTCAGCTGCCCATAGGGGTATTTTACATGCTACCTTGAAATAATGTTGTTTATTTTCACCATGATATCAACGTCATGACTTGAGGCTTCTAGCATTGTTTCAAAGTTCACATTCTGCACAAATCTGTGGTAGTAGGTCAATGTGTTTTGGTGGCAGAGGAATTATTTCCTTTAGAAAACTAAGAAAACCCCGCATTTAGGAAGAAAACTCAACAAAAACAGTTGATTTAGGGTGGTGGCATTATGAATGACCCTTTTCCTTCTTTCTAGCGTTTTCTTAATGCTGAAATAATTTTAAAATGGTAAGTAATAATCATGTTAAAATACTTCTGATGTTAAAATTTATTTTTACGATGTGTTTACAATGCCACACCAAAAAATTTATAAATAAATAAAACAAAGCCATTTATGTATTTAGGTTCAATAAAGAAATGAATGTCTTGCTTGGAAGTTCCATAGAAGCTGTCATGCACAGAAATTATACATGAAGACCCAACTGAGAGCTTATGGTGAAAGCAAGCTCTGCAGCATCTGTGAGGTATATAGAAAAGCAGTACAGTATGTTGGTTAAGAACACAAAACAATGGGGTGCCTGGGTGGCTCAGTTGATCATCTGACTTTTAATTTCGGCTCAGGTCGTGAGATCGAGCCCTGTGTCAGGCTCTGCGCTCAGCATGGAGTCTGCTTGTCCCTCTCCCTCTGCTCCTCCCCTCACTCTTTCTCTGTCTCTAAACTAAATAAATAAAATCACAAAAGAAAAAAAAAAAAAAAACACTAACTTTGGCACCAGGCTTCCTAGATTGGAACATTCTACTGCTTTTATTAGTTGTATTTTGACCTTGCACCAATTATTTTACCTCTCTTTGTCTCAGTTCCTCATCTGTAAAATGGGGATGATAGTAATAATAAATAGTACTTTCTTCATAGGGCTGTTGACTTCATACATGTCAGCTTCATGTTAGCTTAGTTCTGATAGCTTCTAATATTCATGTCTGCACTTTACAGAACTATTTCTTGTAATTCCTATGGCAATTCTCTGAGGCAGATTCCCCTACAACCCCCACTGGATAGGTGAGGACACTGAAACTTGAACAGTAAAGGGAGTTGCCCAAGAAGGCATAGCTAGTAAGGTTTGGAATAGGAACTCGAACACAGGTCAATTTGATTCTAAACTAGACCAACGTGTATAATAGACACACACACAATTTTCATACCAAAGAGCAAGCAGCCTGCACTAGTAATGAAAATATACTCTATCTGTAGTTTCCCTGCTGTTAGACTATATACTAAGAAAGAGGAAGTTCTCTCTCTTTTTGCTTTCTTCAACTCCCTCCATACATTTTCCTTTTAAAAATCATGTTCTCCCTAGGGTGTGTGGGTGGCTCAGTCAGTTGGGCATCCTACTCTTGGTTTCAGCTCAGGTCACGTCTTGGGGTCCTGAGACCGAGCCCCACATCTAGCTCCACGCTGAGCTCAGTGTCTGCTTGTCCCTCTCCCTCTGCTCCTCTCCCCGCTCTCTCTCTCGAATAAATAAAATCTTAAAAAAAAAACAAATCATCCGGGCGCCTGGGTGGCTCAGTCGTTAAGCGGCTGCCTTCAGCTCAGGTCATGATCCCAGGGTCCTGGGATCGAGCCCCGCGTCAGCCTCCCTGCTCAGCGGGAAGCCTGCTTCTCCCTCTCCTGCTCCCCCTGCTTGTATTCCCTCTCTCGCTGTGTCTCTCTCTGTCAAATAAATAAATAAAATCTTTAAAAACAAAAACAAACAAACAAACAAAAAAAACCAAATCATCCCCCCCCGAATATTGCCCTACTCTTAGTCTTCATATAGTCTTTCCTTTCCATTCAGCATTACTTTAACAATCTTCTTAAAACTAGCATACTCCAAATAATTTATTATTGTTATTGTTGTTGTAACAAAAAAATCTAGGTTTTCCCACACTTGCAGCCAGGGAGGTATTTACTGTTCTAAGAAAATTTTACTTAATATTTTCACCTATATCCCTGCATCTCAGGCTGGGGAGCCTACTGCAGTGAAAAGCAACTTCTGAACGTCGGACCAGTGCTGGGGTCTCAGCCCCACCACAGAAAATGGGAAGGTATAAAAAGGTATAGATGAGATGTGGAAACATGGTGGGGATGCATACTCTGGGTGTTGAGTCCAAGTTAACTTGTTTTAATTAAGCACTTAGGTTACGATAGGGTGGTTCTACTTTGGTACCATGAGCTAATATTTATCATGCACCTAACATATTCAGCACTAAATGGGTGCTGGGGAGATGTAAAAATATGTCTATGACTCCACATTAAAATATCTTTCTCATTCTCTTGGAAAGATTGCATGCTTTGTTTGGAAAAGTCTTCCTTCATAGCACTTCTTTTGCTTTAAGAAATTGCGGGATGGGGTACCTGGGTGGCTCAGGGGGTTAAGCTTTCAACTCTTGATTAAGGCTCAGGTCATGATCTCAGGGTCAGGAGACTGAGCCTGCTTAAGATTCCCTCCCTCCTTTCCCCTCCTCCCCCACCCCCCGAAAAAAAGAAAGAAAATAAAAAAGAAAGAAAGAAAGAAATTGCAGGAGCATTTCTCTACTTGCTAGATGGAATGCTACCCAATTCATAATCACTTAATAAAGCCAGCTAGATCCTCAAAAAAAAAAAAAAAAAAAAAAGAATTGCAGGAAGCCCAGAGATAGATTCAAAATGTTTTGTCTAGCCTATTCCACAATAGAAAATACAAGGTTTGTTCCACAATTTTCATAAATCAGAATGTCCAGTTATAATGAATCATTATGAGGCTCTCCACTGGATTGGATGGAAAGGGGTAGGAGAGGGGTTTGACAGAAAGGTGACTCACTTTACGAGGGCAGGAGGGAGCTAGAAGACTCTGGGTGGCAGGAAAGATGAAAGGGAAGAACTAGTTCTCCACCAGGGAGTTCTGTATTCTGTTGTGATGACAAAACATGAAGTAGCAGTAATTGATACTAAAGATGATAAATACCATCTATTTCTGACTGTTCTTGGTTTTGAAAATCAGAGAGACAAGAAATGCACTTTCTCTACTTTTTAAATGGTAATTACCTTTACCCAGGGGCAGCACTTAAGGCAAAATGAAATGTGAAATAAGGAGTATTTCTAAAGAGCAAGAATGGAAGTGCTTTGAGAAAGAATGGCACAAACCCATTTCATTTCTGAAACTCAGAAGGAAATGAAATCAAATTAATTTGTGGGCTGAGGCTCCTTCTAATGCAGTTCCTAGTTGGGTAGGGCTGGGCGGGGGAACGGGGGTGGGGTGGAGAGAGGGTTGGGAGGCATACCCAGTGATTAAACTCTAGAAATGGGTACATTTCCTCCAGAGACTTGGGTCCCTGGATGAAAATGCTTAACAAAAATTTGGAAGTACAGAAAGTCAAGCCCATGAGACTATTTTCTCGTCTAGCAGACTTTTCTCATGAGATGTACAGAAAAACAGGGACCAGATAGTGATGGAGATGGTTGAATTGATCCAATTTGCAAAAACTCTGAAATAGTGCTTGCCTTTAATTTGATTGGGAAAATGTGATTTATTAATAATACAGCAAATGGCGTGGAGACAGCCTTTCATTTTCAAATATGCACTGCTGTGGTTTCACAGCACATAAACATTTATGGCTGGATGTAAAAGATCACGGTGCCCGAGTCCTGAAGTATGGAAGCATTGCTGAATGCTGGAGCGATGCCTGAATAGGAATGACCCAATGGACTTATGGAATCACTATGTTCCGTGCATTTATTTTAATAACACATCAGTTATTGAATGAAGGCTAAGAACTGGGAGGGACATGCCAAAATCCTATAAAGTTGGACTTAGGTCCATTGAATACTTTCTGTTCCCCAGATATCCATGAAGCCAACAACGATCTCTCCTCCTTCAAGTGTTTGCTAAAACGTCACCTTCTCACTAAGACAAAAGCAACTACTCTTATTGACCATGGAAATCCTTGGGTCACAATGCAACCTACTACCCCCGTGCGTATGTGTGCATTTCCCTTTGCACAGCATGTTCTCTTTTCTTTTTTCTTTTTTTTTTTGTGTGTAGTTTTTTTATTTTTTTATTATGTTATGTTAATCACCATACATTGTATCATTAGTTTTTGATGTAGTGTTCCATGATTCATTGTTTACATATAACACCCAGTGCTCCATGCAGAACGTGCCCTCTTTAATACCTATCACCAGGCTAACCCATCCTCCCCCCTCCCCTCTAGACCCTCAGTTTGTTTTTCTTCTTTTATTCAACAGCACGTTGACTTCTAATACATTTCTTATATACAGGTTTGTTATAAGATGATTCATTATGGTCAGCTTCTCCCTGCTATGATGTTAAGCATTGTGAGGATAGGATCTTTTTCTGTGTTGATCACTAATGCATGCCAATGCCCTAGAATAGTGGCTGGCACACTGTTGGATGTTCAGTAAGTATCTGTTGACTAAGCAAATATCTATTCAGAAAGTAGTAGGGAAGCGCCTGAATGGCTCAGTTGGTTAAGCGACTGCCTTCTGCTCAGGTCATGATCCTGGAGTCCCAAGATTGAGTCCAGTATTGGGCTACCTGCTGAGCAGGGAGTCTGCTTCTCCATCTGACCCTCCCCTCCTATGCTCCCTCTCTCTCTCATTCTCTCTTAAATAAATAAAATCTTTAAAAAAAAAAAAAAAAGAAAGGAGTAGGAACTAACAGTAATTTTTTCTATTTTCCTTTTCAATGATGGCTGGCTCTTGAAAACTGGAACCCCTGTCCCTTTTCCTTCATTTGCCTTTATGCCAAATATTTAGTTTATATATGATATTTGAATCAGTCTCTTCCACCATTATGATGACAAAATCGTAAGGATTCCACAATGTATCAGCTTTTTAAATAGCTGACAAAACAAGTGTGGTAGATTAATGCAGAAACTTAAGGAAAAAATGCTGGGTACTAATCGTTAATTCTGATTTACCAGTTGTTTTGACCCTTCAAAGCACAACTTTCAATCCCAGCAGAGTGAAAGCAGCAGAATGTTTGTGATTATGTTTTGCTTTTACAAGTTTAACTGTAATCATCGGTGTAGGAACAGAGTGCACCAAGTCAGGTTTTCTAAATTATTTGCAGCCAATCTTTCCCTTTCAAAGCACCAGAGTGCTTCTGACCTAGTTAAATTCCTGCCATTCTGAACATGCTTAATAAAAAGACATTTTTGGGGGGCGGGGGATCTCTATACTCACTTGTTGCCCAGTAACCAGGAAGATGGATCCTTCCTTTCCATGTACCACTTGTCGGTAAATGTGGTCGAGAATTAAGAGCTCACTCCAGCAATTCTGAAGCAGCTTCATTTGGTCATCAACCTATAAAAGAAATAGAAAAAAAAAATGACACTGTTATTCACTACATTTTTTATTTTTGCCTAATTTTCTACATAAGAGAACTCACTATAAGCAAGAAGTCTCTGCCAATGGTCGTCATGGCACAAATGCTCAGAATTTACATCGCTGCTCCTGAAAATCATTATTTTCATTTGGATAAATACTTTTTAGGCCACATATGAATACTTAAGAGTAGTATTTATAATCAATGAGCTGCTAGGAAAAGGCCCTCCATTAGATCGGTCTGTCTAATGTTAACAGAGCTATTAGAGTTTGCTTGTGGGAGGTCCAGGCGCCTCACACTGTCCTCGCTAGACCCCATTAGAATGGCCCCAAATAGCCTGTGCTTATGTATCTAGAGTTTAATACATTGACCCAAAGCTAAAATAGTACACAGATATTAGCAAGCTGCCAAACTGAGATTTCTTTAAAAGACAATTAGCACGCCGGCACAAATGACTTTGGAAGATAAAGAGACACACTGCCTTATCTGGCATCAGTATTAACTGATGTGTGTGTCCAAACTGTCCTCGATTTTGATTGGAATAATCACCAATCATGGTCTTGAGGCTCATCTACATTTGCTTTATGATTTGGATGATTTTCCCAAAAATGCTCTAAACTTCAGTTTCCATAACTGGAAAATGAACCAAGAACATTACCTCCCTCACAGGACTGCCATGAGGATTAAAATGAAATGTGCTGGGTCACAGTGGGCATTTTATTCTTATTTCACCTTGTCCTCCAGGGGAAATTCTTCATTGACATTCTTCAATGACAAAACCATACTTATTTCACGGACAGTTCACATATCCACAGTCTGAATGTGAAGAGCATAGTGACCCATTGCAATGGCTACTTGTAACAGTGTGCTCTTCGTTTTGTAATATATACCACCCAAAGACCCCGGTTTTTCCAAATGCAGTGGCCATATTTAGACACACACTGTGAACTTATAAAAGTAACACCTGGGGGCGCCTGGGTGGCTTAGTCGTTGGGTGTCTGCCTTCGGCTCGGGCCCTGATTCCAGGGTCCTGGGATCGAGCCCCACATCGGGCTCCCTGCTCAGCCAGGAGCCTGCTTCTCCCTCTCCCACTCCCCCTGCTTATGTTCCCTCTCTAGCTGTGTCTCTCTCTGTCAAATAAATAAATAAAATCTTTAAAAAAAAAAAAGTAACACCTGACATTGATACATTGTGTAGTTTTTTTTTTTTTTAGAGTTTTTGTGTATTGCTTTAGATTTAATTGACAGAACGTGCCTTCGAAGTTAGCCAAACTGGTATCATTATATTAAATTTATAGATGAGAAAATAGGGCTCAGAGAGCTGCCTAAAAAATTCTCTTCCACTCTCTCAAGCTCTAGGCTGTCTCCAAATTACATCAGGAGGTGCTAGAATTTTCTAAATGAAATTAATTTGACTTACTTTTAACAAATTCATTCTTAAGTGGCCATTCAATGGAACTCTGGATAGCTGGCTGATTCTAAGGAAGTTTCCATTCATACATTGATTAGTACTGTTAAGAGCTTGTGACTAACTTTCTTTCCATGACTCCGGGACATAGTGAACATGGTCAAGGGAGCACTGAACTCATAGTACAGAGAAGGATTCAAGACTCAATTCTATACTTTCCAGCTGTGAGAGCTTAGTCACACCACGTAATTCTCTAAGACTTATTTTCTCACCTAAAAATATATGAGAAAGTTTTTGTGAGGATGAAAT
This sequence comes from Phoca vitulina, assembly GCF_004348235.1. Lineage (NCBI taxonomy): Eukaryota > Metazoa > Chordata > Mammalia > Carnivora > Phocidae > Phoca > Phoca vitulina. Next base: position 23,526,113 of record NW_022589729.1, read on the forward strand.
AAGGTAGTGGATGGGAAATCCCCTTCGTAAACTGTAAAACAATACACAAATGAAAATACATCAGACAGAGGGCTTGTGCCTGATGGACACGGATTCTGTGGAGAAGGAGAAAAGCAGTAGTATTGCAACTACACAAAACTACAATCAGGCTCTGTGATCAGGAAAACACATCCCCAAACATCTCCATCAGAAATACTTTGAACCAGTTAGTCTGTTCTGACCAAAAGAATTTCATTCATGGGCACCTGGGTGGCTCAGTCAGTTAAGCGGCCGACTCTTGGTTTTCGCTCAGGTCGTGATCTCATGGGTTGTGGGACTGAACCCCAAGTCAGACTCCTTGCTCAGCAGGGAGTCTGCTTTTCCCTTTCCCTCTGCCTCTATGGCATGCTATCTCTCTCAAATAAATAAAATCTATAAATAAACAAAAAAACAAAATTAATAAATCTTTTAAAAATTTTTCATTCATTAAATAAATCGATATTTTTAATAGCTGATTCTTTGGTGGGTTTGAGTGCCAGACCTGGGATATAATGGTGAGCAAGACAAACGCAGTCCCTACCTTGTGAAAATGACTCTCATGGGGGACAATGTTCACCCAAACATGACTTGGTGGTTTAGTGACAGTAGGAGGTCATGTTCTTCTCTACAGAAAAATCTCCAGTGTTGTATGGTGTGACAAGTCAGCCTTTGGGCAGCAGTTGATGTAGATCCAGCTAAATGTTCTCCATAAACTGTTGTCACAAGGAGCAGTGGCCAAATGTCCCAAAAACATACATGTTGTAGCATCCAGGGCACATTCCAGGAACTGTCTCACCAGATGCTTGGTGTGATTTCAAAACAAAGCATACTTTGCTCTCCTGGGTTTTATTATGCTCTCATTTCAGCAAAAACACGACAGCATCTTATTTCAAATTTATCAGTCTGTGATGACAATTTGGTTCCACTGTAAGTTTTTTGGTTTTTGGGGTGTGTGTGTGTGAGAGAGAGAGCTATGAAGCTTTAGTTATTTATCACTCTTTTCAGGGAAACCTAAAATACTCCCCTCTGAGATTGTCTCCCCAGAAACAATTATTACACATGTTAATGTTGCAAATAATTTCAAAATGGGTGGGGGAATACGGACTCCTCAAAGTGCATTTATTGTTCCCATTTTGGAAAGATGAAAGAGCCAAGAGATTATCCACTGGCCACACAGAAAAGGAGAAAGGGGGGAGTGAAAATGAAAAGAAGCATAAGTTTGGGAGCTATCTCATTAAGGGTTTCTTCCTCTTCATTTGCATATGATGGTCCCTTATTTTCATATATAACAGGACAGAAATACTATGATAACAGTTTTCCGGCATCAGGCCATGTTCGAATCATAAGTCAGAATCTGACTTCTCCTGGCCACCTTTTCTTTTGGGATGTTGAAGACACACTTCCAAACAAAGATATATTTCTGTCTCGTGTTCAGAAAAAGAATGGAGTGTATCATTTTCAGATTTTATGCCGAACTCTGTGTGTGTATGTATGTGTGTGTGTGTGAGAGAGACAGAGAGACAAAGAGAGAGAGAGAGAGAGAGAGAGAGGAGAGTGCCGGCCAATTGCCAAGGAAGAAATAAAGGTTTTGTTTTCACACATCCTCTGTAAGTTTCTTAGTAAGGGGGGGGCTGGATATTTTTTCATCCCCACTTCTGCCCACTGCTGCCTATGTCCAGACGCAGTAAGAAGATAGACAGGCTTTTAAAATCTGCATATTTCCTGGTTCCTCTGCTGCTTCAGAAATTGCAAGAATAGGTGAACATGTCTATTTTCCGTAATTAGCATTTCACTTTTGGTTTTATATTTTGTACTGTTCGGGGCATCATCTCTTCCTTTGTGTCTAACATAGGATCTTTGTTGTCATCACCCTGTTTCTGCAAAGTACTGTAATTGCTTGTGAATCTGTCTGCCCCCCTCGAGGACAGTGGTGGAACCTGCAGCTGGAGCTCCCACAGTGCATACCACAGCACCCGGCACAAAAAAGGAAAAAAAAAAAGATGCATTTTATAAATGCTTGTTAAGACAAAAAACAAATGACTGAATTACCTTCCCTTCTGCACAGTTTCTGCTTTTCACCTGTGTATCTTTGGTACCTAGCCCACAAGAGGAGCAAGCAAGTCCTTCCGTGTTGGTGGAATAAACAACCATCTTTGCCCCACGCGATGAACACCCCAGAAACATGCATCTGACCCTTCCCACATGTGCTGGCAGGTCCGGACCCACGGCTGGCCCTTCGTAAAGACTTCTTGACTGATTGTAATTTTAACACTCCTCCTGAGCAATTGATTCCTTGTTTTAACACTCTCCGAGGGGGCTTTCCATGCCAACATTCCATTTCATTATTTTCCATAATTGATTATGTCATATTTCATGTTATCTTGAAATTGGTGAGTATGCAGCCTCACGGTGCTTTGGGTGACAAAGTTTTTATGCAGCTCTATGAATAAAAGCACGGGGTAAATTTGATGACCGACTTGATCCTTATCTCTAGATAAGAAAAGCTGGCAATTTTGAAGATATTTTTTCTTTGGAAAAGAGAGTTATAGGCGACATGGGGTGGGGGGTGGGGGGAAGAGGAGAAAAAGAATCCACTGCTTTTGAGTAAATTCTCCAGGTATGAATACTGTCAATAAACAATTTAGGGTGGCATCTGGGGAGCTCAGAAGGGGGACTGAATGAGTATAATTTCCATTATGTATCAAAACCTCTCGCTAGTTAGCCGTACCGCCTCCTACAATCCTGTGTTATCAGCTGTAATAAAAGGAAGGACTTATCTCAGAAACCTAGTTACTCATCACAGAAACTATTTATATTGACGTTACAGATGAGTGTGTAAAGGAATACAAGCCACATATTGTTAATGAAGCACACTTCCCACAACCCAGAATGTTAATCATTAGAGACACGGGCTTTCTCCTAAGAACAGTGGATTTGGGCAAACAATTAGAAAAAGAAAAATGTGTAGAACTTTCTCAAGCCTGCACTTAACTTATCAAAACCTTTCTGTTGCCCCCTCCCCTTTACCTTTTACGAATCTGGAAACTACACTGTGATTTCACTTTCCCTGGCGGATTTGAAAATTGACATCATGAATCACTGTGGTTAAACTTTAAGAAAGATTTTTAAGGAACACATTCTACTGACATGGATTGGTAATTTAAAAGTGGACGTGAAGCCATCTCTTACTTCTGATCATTAAGGCTGGTGTTCTAGGCCTTTGTTAGAAACTTGGTTGGGGGACGCCTGGGTGGCTCAGTCAGTTAAGCGTCTGCCTTCGGCTCAGGTCATGATCCCGGGGTCCTGGGACTGAGTCCCAAAATGGGCTCCTTGCTAAGCAGGGAGGCTGCTTCTCCCTCTGCCTGCCATCCCCCTGCTTGTGCTCTCTCTCTCGCTCTCAAATAAATAAATAAAATCTTTAAAAAAAAAAAAAGGAAAGAAAAGAAACTTGGTGGGGGAAGAACAGAAGTGACTAGGACAGAATCCCTGCCTTTGAGAAAAATCACAGTCTGAGGGGAAGAGACAGAAGCATAAGTCTGCTGTTATAATTCCATGTGCAAAGGAAGCTGAGGAGCACTTTACCCTGCTTCACCTCCCAAAGGGGTCAGGGAAGCTTCTGAGAAGAGGATACTTAAATGCAGGACTTAACCTTGTAGAATCACTCACTGAGCTCTGTAGCTCCTGTTAGAACAACTCTTGGTACCAAACCAAGTATTTAAAAATGATGTGAGGATTCTTCACAATCATTAAAAATAAAGTCCAGCTATTCGTTCATTTTTTTTCTTTTCCTTTCTGGCAAAAAGAAAAAAAAATCCCTCAAAATGGACATCCATTTTTTGGGGCTTCCTTTTGTGACAATGGTGGCATTTATAAAAAGGTATTCAGAAGCAGGGAGAGAAAAATCAAAACCAAGACAAATCAAAATCAACTTTTACGCATCTGAGTGAGAACCTCCTCTGGGCTAGGCAGACACACAACTACTTTAATCCTTTACTGTTTTTATAAAGAATGCTGCTGATTATCTGCAGCCTCTGTCATAAACTGCTACAAAGTCCAAGAAAAATGATTTCACATTAACAATGATTAAACAAGCACTAAAAACAATACTGTGCAAGAGAACTAACAGCCAGTAAAACTCCCCTGTCAATTGTGGCAATACCCCAGGGATTTATGACCAGGAGTTCTCCCCTGCTCGGGGATAACTAAAGTCCCCCCGGTGCACTGTCTAATTGGGCTGCAAAGTCGTGCCCGTCAACGCTGAGCCAGGGAACTGCACTCTTCTGGCCTCTTTCTGCGTTTCTCTAGTGGAGCAACAAAGAATTGTTTTCTCTTCCTGTGATCTAACTCCTCAGGTGATGGAAGGAGGAGGCAGAGGGGTTTCACTGTATGATATCTGCCCCTTACTTCCTTCCATTCCACCAACCCCTTCCCATTATACCCATTTCACCGGCCATCTGGCTCATGCCCAACAGCCCACGGAATCTAGGATCTCAATATGTCTACCTGCTTCTCCCTTCTCCTCCATATACACAGTCACCAGGAATATTTCTTTCAAAAAGGGAGAAGAAACACATAGACACAAACCTCTGGACATGAATCTCTTCCAAATTCTCTAGATTTCCGTTCTGAGATGTCTACCAAACCAGACCTCCCTAACCAGCGAGGCTGGCAACACTCACTGACAAACGTGCCTGCTGATCCTTCAGCCTCGGGAGGCCTGGGGTGGCCGGAAAACGAGAAAGTAAAGAGAGGTAAATGGCTGCCACCTCCAGGGAAGTGGGGCCACCTCAGCCCTGCCCCACCTCCTCACAATTAGGTGCCAAGTCAAAGAGCGGAGTGTGGTTGGGAAATGAGTAAGGTAGCTGTCAGCACAGGGAGAAGGCAGAAAATAAAACAGACCGGCCTCTACTTCTTGAACACCTAATCCAGAGTCACTCAATGGGGCAGTCAGAGGCCCCAAACCAAGGAACCTCAAAGGGAACCACTCTGTAACCCAGGGTCTGACAGCAGCCGCTACAGAGCCATGATGAGTCATCGGGAACAGGCTCAACAAATCTGCTGTTTAAGAAGTCGGAGAATGGTGTGACTTGTGTTAGAGGTCTTCCATCAAAAATTATTAAATTTCTTGGGATGCCTGGGTGGCTGAGTCGGTTAAGTGTCCAAAATTATTAAATTTCTCTCAAAGTCTAACATGTCCAAACGTAAGTTTCATTTATCCAGAACATTCATATGCCTGGTGCACCTTATTTCCCAAGGATGTCACATGCAGTATTATTTTTTTTTTAAGATTTTATTTATTTATTTGAGAGAGAGAGAGGATGGGGGTGGGGGCATCTGGGTGGCTCAGTCAGTTAAACAGCTGCATTCAGCTCAGGTGATGATCCCAGGGTCCTGGGATGGAGTCCTACATCGGGCTCCCTGCTCAGCAAGGAGTCTGCTTCTCCCTCTCCCTCTGCTCCTACCTGCCCCCCACTCATTCTCTCTCTGTCTCAAATAAAATCTTTTAAAAAGAGAGAGAGGGAGGGAGGGAGAGAGGGAGAGATTGAAAGAGAGCATGAGCCAGGGGAAGGGCGGAGGGAGAGGGACAGCAGACTCCCTACTGAGCAGGAAGCCGGATATGGGGCTCAATTCCAGGACCCTGGGGGATCATGACCTGAGCCGAAGGCAGAAGCTTAACCGACTGAGCCACCCTCGCACCCCACATGCAGTATTATTTTATACAAAGATGTGATAATATCAATGTGAGTTTTTTTCATTTATATAAATATGAGACAATTACACACGTGAGAGACATCTTTGAGGTTTGGAGATAATACTGCACAGTGTATGTACATGTTAAATATCACCTGAATTATGTATCATCACAGACAACATAATGGAATTCAGACAATTTCTTTCGCATAGAACAGTAGCTATAGTCTCAGAATTTATCAAACCAAAGGACAAAATTTTTCTCAGCTTTTATCCCTCTTGCTTTTTTAAAGATATTATTTATTTATTTGAGAGACAGAGAGAGCATGAGCGGGGGCGGGGGGGCAAAGGGGGAGGGAAAAGGAGAGAATTCCAAGCAGACTCCCCACTGAACACAGAGCCCCACTTGGGGCTCAATTCCAAGAGTTGGATGTTCACCGACTGAGCCACCCAGGTGCCCCTTTTAACCCTCCTCTTGTCCACACTTCAAAAAGCTTCTTGTTGAAATGTCAATTACTCATAAGCTAACAGTAAGTTCATCATATTTCGGGGGTCAAGTGGGAATGTGCACCACAGCAATTCTAGTCGTCTTTCCTATTTAAGTTTTCATATGCATCCACATATAATTTATGTGATCTGATTAAGGTGGACACAAAACGGTAATGACTATTTTTCCTTTTGGCTTATGGAATACAATCACATTCCATTGCTTTGAAGTCAAAGCATGTACATATGTAAAGAGATAGGGGAAAGAAAGTTTCTGCCACTCACAGACTGTTACCCCTAAGAGTTGCTTTGACATGACGACTCAGCATGATGGGGTGATTCTTCCATACAGTTGTGGACTTTTGCAAAGTAATGAAGACAGGAATTAGAATAGCTATGAACTTTATGGCCAGCCCAGCCCCAGGTTTGGGGAGACAGGTATTACAAAGGATGGTCTGGATGAGGGCAGGGTTAACCTAGGAGTCACTTATCTTGTCAGATTATGGACATATCCCAGTCAACAATAAATCAACATATAGCTGGGTGTTATTGAGACCTGAATGAATTTAAGACCTTATCCTCAAGGAACTTACAAATGAATTGAATTAACAAGACATATCCATGCCAAGTAATTAGTATAAAAGGTAGCATATAAAGTGTTAAACTCTGTGGAACCAATAATTTGAAAATGAGTATATATATATATATATACACATACATATATATATGTATAAATACTGTGTGTGTGATATATATATATGTTATATATATATAAAACTCAACTTATTGTATTTATTATAACTCAGTTATTTTATAGGCATATGTATAAAATGCCATATCCTTAAAATATCTGAAGCAGTTTATATGTACACATAATAAAAGATGAATGGAATAAATGAGAAAATGGGGATACAAGGAAAATAAAGGTAGGATAACAAGCTGAAGCCAAGACTAGGCTCAGTCCCTAAAATCAGCTTCAGAAAGGTTGTTTCAGTGACTGGAAATGGGCCACACTTTGGTTCCTTGCAGGCAGAGTACCATTACTAACATGATTTGTAGTATGCATGAGAGAAAATCAAACAGTTACTTGCAAAACAGCCTATCTTAGTGCTGGACTCCTGAGAGAAACTTCTCTCTGAGTTTTCCAAGGAGGATTCTAGATGTGTGCAGTAAGCTAGGCTCCAACCACATCCTCAGGTACCCACAATATTTAGCTTCATAGAGGGTGTTCCTTTTAAAGCCTATGGCAATGTTAAGAGGCCACAAGATAATTTGGTCCTGGAGCACAAATTTCTGATGGTCTGTGTTCCAAAGATATACTGAGACAATTCAGAAATGGAGAGAATGTATGTATTTTAGGCCCCTTCGTTAAGAGCAGAGATCAGGACCATTAGACACGGTACAAGAAATATATGGGCTTTGCAACTTGGAAACATGGGTTCCTAGCTTGGCACTCTTGCCATGTGAACTTTGGGAAGAATTCAAACTCCTTAAACCTCAGCTGCTCTCTCAGCCGTTACTTTTGTTAAATGATATAAGCGTGCCTAGCTGAGTGACTGCCACGTGGCAGACACCCAAATAATGGTAGTTAAACCCGACTCTGAACACAAAAAAGAAGGCAAAATACAGGAGATGCAAATTGAAGTACAAAGGAACAAATTTCAGGTGATGGAAAAGGATGATGAATGAGAAAAGAAAAATATTTTAAGGCAGATTAATGTGCAATATTTTCCAGTGCTTTCTCTTGCTGGGTATTGTTTCATTTATGACCACTACCTGTTTCCTGTCCTCTAGTTTAGAAATCTCCTCTGTATAATTAAGCCAATATTCCTCACATGTCCGACCAGGCAGATATATTTCAAGCAATGAAGACAAAACCCTTGAAGGATGAATATATTTTCTGTTAGCTTGGCTGGAATGTCCAGAAAGCATTGTGAATATGATTATCGTTTTCTCCATTTCCTTAAAGGCAACAATACCAGCAGCCACAGGACTCCAGGTGTGCAGTGGGCCCATTATCTGGACATCAGTGACTAAGGCATAAATTAAGGAATGTTTTGGCTGCCTTACACCTTGTGAAATGGGCACAGAGTTGAAGTCCTTGGAATACCAGCGTGGAGAAGAAAGGGAGAAGCTGAGGATATTCTAGTGAGCATGCTCTGTGACCCTTAAGGTCTTAATGTAACTTCTTCCTTTGTAGACTGCATGTCAAAGCCAGAAAAAGAGTTGTTAGAGGCTAAAATGTCCTTGGGTCCTTTTTGGCTGGCCGTTTCAATCAGGCAGTTGGCCAAAGAAAGGAGGAAAGAACCCAAGTGGCCTAAATATCACTCACCAAAAATACAACTGAAATTAGGGCAGAGGCAAAGGAGAAGTCCCTAAGGACCATCCAGTGATGGGAATTCACTGGGCACAAAGGCTCCTGGGAGAACTCTTCAACCCAGCTCACCGGAGACATGTAGACAACCTACTTTCGTCATACAATTTACATTCTCCCTTCTGGTCGCAGAGCTAAGTGTGAGGTCAATCCATGCCTTCAGAGATACTCAGAAATGGATTCACAAAGATTGGTAGCAATTGAGGAAAGAGCTCCTGGAGTCAAAGCATCAGCCCCAAGGATGAGATGGTTATTTCTAGGTAACCCAAATAATTTCTGCTTTGTGAAAAATCTCTCAATAGTGTATATTGGGCAATATTCATTCCCATGCTCCAAACTCGGCGTGTTAACAACGCCAGTAGTTCTTATCTAATTTCCTGTCTGGGGCACTATGAATGGCATCCCCTTGCACTATCTGAATTGAGGGTACCCCACACTGGTACATCCTGAATCACATCCTGGTCCTGGGAGGAAAGTAGGTGCTAGTTAATATTTGCTTCATCAGGGCTGAAAGGACCTAGCAACTACTTTCAGTTCAACTACTTCATTTTATAAAAGAGGAAACTCAGGCCAGGTGGGCTGTGATTTATATAAGATTACTCAGTTGCCAGGAATAGAATGGGAATCCAGGTATTCTGAATCCCAGCCCAGTGCCCTGTGACTATGCTTTCTATGTTCATATGGGAATAAAGAACAATCTTATTTTTTTCTCTGGAAGTTTATTTTTTTTAACATTAACACTGTCTCAGTTTCTTTCTTGCAAGGAAAGAAATTAATGGTGATTTAGTTTCTTTATTTCAAATGTAAAGAAGTTTGTGATTTGAAAAATAAAGGCTTTTGGAAATACAAAAGACATAGATAACAAATGATAGAACCTTGGAATTATCTGGACATAAAATCTAGATAGATGATCTTTCCTATTTTGGGCGAAAGGCTATGAAGGTGACTTGGATGGAAGATGAACTAAGACCGGGCATTTACTTAATTCCAAGGGGGTCTGTATTGTGTCCCAACTTAGATAAGAATGAGGTTCTTTTTTTTTAAAGATTTTATTTATTTATTTGACAGAGAGATAGAGAGAGAACACAAGTAGGCAGAGAAGCAGGCAGAGGGAGAGGGAGAAGCAGGCTCCCCGCAGAGCAGGGAGCCCGATGCGGGACTCGATCCCAGGACCCTGGGATCATGACCTGAGCCAAAGGCAGCCGCTTAACCGACTGAGCCACCCAGGCGCCCCAAGAATGAGGTTCTTCTGGGTAAACTAGAATCAAGATGGAGAAGGAACCCAGAGAAACAAGATTACACACTCTTCCTATTTTTTTTTTTTAAAGATTTTTTTTTTTATTTATTTATTTGAGAGAGAGAGACTGAGAGAGAGAGCACATGAGAGGGGGGAAGGTCGGGAGGGTCAGAGGGAGAAGCAGACTCCCTGCTGAGCAGGGAGCCCGATGCGGGACTCGATCCAGGGACTCCAGGATCATGACCTGAGCCGAAGGCAGTCGCTTAACCAACTGAGCCACCCAGGCGCCCAACACACTCTTCATATTTTGAAAATCCACAAATTATTACATGATAGACTGGATTTTTCTCTCAAGGTATTTAGGCAAATATTAACTTAATTTGATCCTGAGCCTTTTTCCTAGTAGCCCACATATAACTTCATCAGGATGTGTCCATTTGGTCACAACAGAACGAGTGGCGGTCTGCCAGCCGTCCATGGTAACCACCTTCCCCCGGCTGTCCCTGCTGGAGCGGCACTGGGGACCACCTCCCCTCAAAACCTTTGGCCCTGGGGGCGCCTGGGTGGCTCAGTCGTTAAGCGTCTGCCTTCCACTCGGGTCATGATCCCAGGATCCTGGGATTGGGCCCCGCATCGGGCTCCCTGCTCTGCGGGAGGCCTGCTTCTCCCTCTCCCTCTCCCCCTGCTTGTGTTCCCTCTCTCGCTGTGTCTCTCTCTGTCAAATAAATAAAATCTTTAAAAAAAAAAAAAAAAAACCTTTGGCCCTGTACCTCTGCACAGTGGTGCCCCTGGCCTCTTGGTGCCCCGTGTGTCATCAGTGAAAAGGCTGGGTGGCCCCTTTCTGGCCTAGCCCCAGTCCCAGAGGACCCAAAGGTCAACACGTAGCTCCTGGTTGTTTGTGCCCTTTTCTACAACAGCCTGCAGCTTGGCAGGGTGGAGTAGAGGACTTCTGAGCCTCACTGAAGGGCTCAAACCTAAAAAGGAGGAATATTATTATCATGGAAACACTATGCACCAATATTGTACAGCACTAATTTTGACCAATTTTTTTAGTTCCCCAGATCTGGTCATTTAAAAGGGGTAAACATCCGGAGCACCTAGTGAATCGATTGAGGGTGGCTCAATGGGTTGAGTACCTGACTCTTGGTTTCGGCTCAGGTCATGGTCTTATGGGTCAAGGGATCAATCCTCACCTAGGGCTCCAGGCACTCAGTGGGCACTCTGCTTGGGTATTCTCTCCCTCTGCCCCTCCCCCAACTCTCTTGCACGCATGTGCATCCTCTCTCTCTCTCTCTCTCAAATAAATGGATAAATCTTTACAAAATAAATAAAAGGGGTAAACATCCTACACAAGGTGCAAGGAAATGATTCAGGAATCAAAATCACATGACCTAGATTTTTAACAATATCATACCTAGCTCTACTGCATCTGTGTGTGAGGTAAGTGTGCCGTACAATGTATTTCCCATTACTGCTACTTTCATATTCTTTCTATTCCAGATTCAGGGAGAAAAACATGTGGGCTATGATGCTGCACTGCCCTCTCCCCACTCACACAGCACACACCCCCTATACAATCCCTAAGACAGATGGATTGCCCTTCTGAATCTGTCCCCATGAGGCCAGGACTCTGCAGGTCAGTCCCAAGCCAATCTCTTTATGTCTTCCATATTTCTAGGTAGCGTTTCCTTTATTCACTCTTAGTAAACTCTATAACTCTGGGATTTCTATCTGAATATAATGATGAAAGATAGCAAATTGAGATCTGAGAGAATTTACGCCTAGCACAGCTACCCTGACACACAGATTAGAAGTTCCTGCCAAGATGACTGAGATGTGAAATGCAAGGTATTGAATTCCATGGTCCTCATTATTCTCATTGTAAAATGGGAGAAAAACCTTTTGGATTGAAGAACTGCTTCTCTAATGGAGGTTAAGTGAGGGTGGGGAAGTAAGCACCCTCAAAAAAGAGAAAATGAGAGAACCCTATTCATCTCCATTGTCTCTGGGATTCACACACTAGAAGTTAAACTAAAACGCAAGCAATATTAATTACTTAAATTGAATACTAAGTACAGATCACACAGCAAGGGGACATAATATTTATTTATATTTATAGGAAGAAATGATTTACATTTTCCACCTACAACACTGTTCTTTGAGAGAGAGTATTAACTGTATCTGCTCAGATAGACCGCATTCTTGCCGGGTCAAGGACATGCTGTGTCTACGGAGTGAGCTCATTGACTATTTTGTTGTAGTAAGCTGCTTGATTCATATCAAAGTATCTCAGCCAACTCATGAAGTCGATTAATTTTTTAATTGAACAGGCCAACAGTTTCCAGATTGTGTAGATAGATACAGGCCTACCGATGGGTTATTACAACACATCAATCATACAACAGTTCTGTTTTCACACAGCTGGTCATACAATTCGCGCTGTATTGTGTTTAGTATTAAGAAAGCAGTATTATGGTGTGGGTGGAGTCCTGATAATGGGAATAGGAAAAATGCAGCAACAAGAGTATAAGTTTTCTCAATTAGTCTGTCACGTGTCCTTCTCTTAATGATGTTGGCCATTACACACAAGTGAGAAAGCGAAGGGTTTCCAGGTCCAACATGCACTGTTTTCCTATTATTTCTTCATGACCAATTAGGACTTTTCCCTGCCAAAAAATATTTTTAAAATCTTTCTTGACTATAATTCAGAACTTGGAAGATACCAAATAATAATCATAACTCACTCATAGGACATTCCTAAAGTATTCCACCAATGCAGGATCTAGCCAGGTGCTCAAGGTTAGCTGGATTTGTGCAGCACGGTCCTCTCCCAGTTCCCTGAGCACCGCCCCCACCCTCATTCAACTCTGTCTGAACTGCCTGCTTATTTCTCACTAGCAGCCTGAACATGGCAGATCAGTCTGAGGGCCCTGGATGTCTCATTCAATTTCATTTGCTCAAAAGGAGATCGTGCAGAGGCTGTCTGGGGGGTACAACTTCATCCTTTCCCTTATTGTGACCACCTGCCTTCAGAAAGGTGGGGGACACAGAGGTATATCCTAAGATGTGTCATCTTACAAAGATCTAAAGAGGTTATTTTTCATGTGACAAATACTATATTTTCACATTCCAAGTGGTACTTCATTGATGTAAATTTCCAAAGAATGAAGCATAATTCCAGTTTGCAAAAGTTTGGCCTAAGGGTTCTTGCCTCAGACTCAAGCTTCAGTCTTTCAAGGAAAAATTTGGTTTGAAAAGAAGGAAAATGAAGTCTAGGGGAGGACCAGAGAACGCAAAGCCAACTCTCATTGCTGTGCATAAGCACTGTGCTGGCGCTGGAAGGGATTCAAGGGTAAAAAGGAAACACTTCTCAAGGGGCTTATATCCAAGTGCAATGAAAAAAATGAGGTTGGGAGCCATGGGGGCTGTGGTTTTCCCAATACCCAAAGTTTCTCTTGGAAACCATGGCTGGGAGTTGGAGGACCCTGAGTGTGCTCCCGTCTAGTGTCGATCTGGAATCTACACGCTTTTTTAAAAACTGCAAATGCTGCTTGTTGGCTTACTTCTACCTCACTTCTAGAATTCACACGGCCCATTACATGAAGGAGGAAGTACACAAAGGTCACATGAACGTTTTACGAGCTGGATTCACTAAGTCACTACTTCCTCAGGGCTTCTGCAATTAAGGGATCATATACATAAAGGAATGGCAGAGAGTTTGACAAGAAGGAACATAGGGTGACTCCCGGGTCCTAGAGACCACATTGAGCAGGTGCCTTTTAATTCAGAAATGAACTTGGTAACATCACTGTTACACTTTAAAGCAAGCCATCTGCCTACATTCACATACATTGAATTCCTACATTGATCACACATGATTTATAAAAAGTACAGAAGGAAAACACCACTCCTCATAGTAGAAAAGCAATCCATTTCTTTTAAAACCTTTTTCTCGGAGTAACTGATACACGAGTAGAAGATCCTAACACGAAGAACCAACAGGACTGCCTAAATGAGGATGTTCAGACCTCCACCTCTTGCCATGGGTGGCAGCCCTGCTAGAAGCCTGTGGCTCAGAAAGCTATCCATCTCCATTCACACATGAGCTAATCAGTTCAAGGAGGGAAGCGCCAATGAGCTCTCAGATCAATATGGTGAAGTATGGAGATTGATCTCCTCCCAGAGTGAGTGCATTAACGAGCTCCTCTGTATGACCTTTGCCCAGTGGTACAAATTAGACTCTACCACAAACCACATTCTTGAATGGGGGCTTTCAGTCTTGGATTGCTTTTAATAAAGCACACTGCAGGCAGACCTCAAAGAAGACTCTCAAAAATTATAGTGCGTTCGTGTACAGAGTAGGCCCTGCAGAATTACTACATTATGTTCCAAATTATGGAGTGAGACAGCATAAATGCATGCTTTTAAAACAAAGCATATACTTTTTAAAAAGCATGTTTCCCTTTATTTATTTTTTTTAACTAACAGTGCTGGAAATCTTTCCAAGCAGGACTCCTACTAATGACTTCACTTCATCCTCTCTTAAGAATTTAGGGAGATACAACTGTGCTCCAGATCTTTGCTTCTCAAACTTGAAGACGCCTACAATTCACCTGGGAATCTTGTTAAAATGAAGGTTCTGATTCAGCAGGTCTGGGCCTGGGATTCTACGCGTCTAACAAGCTGAACAGTGAGACCAATGCTGATTGAATATACCACCCTTTGAATAAAAAGCTCTAGAAAATTCCAGGAAATTGATATCCCCGCCCTCCCCCCCCGCCACATGTGTATGTGCGTGCACACACATTATCTCACTCACACACCAATATTTTAGGCATAGGAATTTGGTATGAGAATAATCACTCTAATGGCGAAGAGTAAGAGCTTTGGAATCAGACAGACTTGATGCAAACCCAGGCCCCACCAGTGGCCAACAGACTGAATGTAACTTCGGGCAGATGACTTAAATCCTTGAGCCTTACTTTATTCCAGCTTCAGTCAAATTCTAATTAATATTGGGGCACCTGGGTGACTCAGTCCGTTAAGCTGCGACTCTTGATTTTAGCTCAGGGCTTGATCTCAGGACCATGGGATGGAGCCCCATGTCGGGCTGGGCGCTGGGCTCTGCGCTCAGCAGGGAGTCTGCTTGAGATTCTCTCTCCCTCTGCCCCCCCCCCGCTCTCTCTCTAAAATAAATAAATAAATCTTTTTAAAAAATTCTAATTAATATTGACACCTCTTCTTCTCGCACCTTGTTGTAAGGGTTAACTGAGCTAATGCACACACAGAACTTAAAACAAGGCTTGAGTTCAATAAATAATTGCTATTATTAGAGTACATCATTGTTCTTCCATAAAAAGTCAGATTAAGTGTTACAAAACAAATAAGAGTTCAACACCAAGGGGTGCCTGGGTGGCCCAGTTGGTTGAGCGTCTACCTTCGGCTCAGGTCATATCCCTGGAGTCCTGGGATCGGGTCCCGTGTCAGGCTCCCTGCTTGGCAGGGATTCTGCTTCTCCCTCTCCCTCTGTCCCTCCCCCCGCTTGTGCGTGCACTCTCTCTCTCAAAAATAAAAATCTTTGAAAAAAAAAAAAGTTCAACGCCAAATGAAAATCAAAGCAACAGCTCTAAGCTTTTGTTTGGACATGGTCTCCCTGCCAATTTTCTTACCTGTCTTGGGGACTGACCAGACAGAAACTGTAGCTGCTGGAGGCCCATGGGATCTTGACCTCAGAAAGATGAGCACAATGATACAGCTGCCCTTTCCTGGTCAGGGCCCAGCACGGCACCAGTGTGAGTGTGAATGTATGTTGGTGAGGGGGTCAATGGTCGCACATGGGGACATGTGTGCCTGTTTGTCAGTGACCTACATATACATCCATCTGTGCTGCCCCCAGCCTTGCTGATTCCCTAGCCCTGCCCAGGGGAGCAACTTCACAACCACTGGTAGTCAGAGAAGGGTTTCTGTCCTGTGCATCTGTCTCGACACTCCGCTTACTTGCTGGTTTGAAAATTCTAGTTTGGGAACTGCATTCGGGTTGGCATCCAAGCTTTAATCCCTATGAAAGAGTAAATACCCACGAAGGTAGCAATATTTAAATCAGTGGTTTTACAAATGTGGTCAGAGGATCCAAGAGGCTAAAGCTATCTTCCCAATTATACTAAGCTGCTATTTGCCCTTTTGACCCTCTACCTCTCAAAACTGTACAGAAACAACAGGATGTAATGACATCATCACTGTGGTGGCAAATGAACCGTATGCTTCTGAACTCTTGTGTTCTACCCATTTCTCTCTTTTTAACTCCTATTACATTAATATTGATAGTTAAAACGCACATAAACTGAAGCTCTTCAGAATCCTCAATCATTTTCAAGATTGCAAAGAGTCCTGAGATCAAAGTTTGAGAACCACTGCTTTAAAATGGGGTAAAAAGATCAGCCTATGTCCCAGATTTTGTCACACAGTCCTAATTTCAAGTCCTTCCATGACTACATTCAGACTTGCCAAATCAATGACTTTGAGTTTGGTGGGGTGGAATGGATCTCTCACTAAATATATATATAATAAATAAATATATGTATATATGATAAAATAGAATAATGAACAAAATTCTATAGTAATATAGGAAAGAGTGATTAATTCCTGCTCAAGCAACCGAGGAAGGTTCTTGGAATTGGTGTTTGAGCTCAGCCATGTACGATAAATGTTGTGAGGGGCATCTAAGCAAAGAGAACAGGGTAAGCCAAAGCACAGAGGTGTAAAGACTGACGAAGAAGTGAGGGCAAAGATGAGTAGTTTGGTACATCAGTAGTCAAGGAGTGGGAGACGAGAAGCTGAGAGTGCCTTGATCAAATCAGACAGCCGAGGATAACAGCTGGAAGGAGTATGTTCTAGGAGAATACAGGAAAGGAGGCCTCTTGGAGGTGATGTTGGTAATGTTGGTGATGAGCATTCATGTGTTCAGCAAGCAATTCAGAATGTTACTGTGGAGTCCGGGGAGAAGGTAGGGCGTAACAGTGTGTGTGGATGAAATCACAAAGAAGATTGTATAGCATGAGAAGGGAGGGAAACCAATAGCAGCCAAATTCAAGAAAAATATCATTTAAAAGTTGGGTAGAGGGTGCCTGAGTGGCCCAGTCAGGACTCTTGATTTTGGCTCAGGTCATGATCTCACGGTTGTGAGATTGAGCCCAATGGTGGGCTCTGCACTGGGCACGGAGCCTGCTTGGGATTCTCCCTCTCCCTCTCTCTCTGCTCCCTTCTCTCTCTAAAAAAAAATAAATAAATACAAAATAAAAGTTGGGTAGAGGGAGAGGAGCCAATGAGGGAGCCTTGCACGGAAAAATCAAAAACACAGTAGTGACCAAAAGTCTGTTTCAGAAGTAATGTCAGGGATGCAGAATGGAGAGAGAAGGTGTGGATGAGGTCGCTGATAAGGTTTGAGATTTGAGAGAGCCATTTCCCATGGAAAATGGGAGTGCAGCCTCCCTGCTGGCCCAGCTTGAGAGCCCCCCACACTCCCCACACACCCTTCCCCTCCTCCCTCCAACACACAAGGTTGACTACTGAGACACCAGGAAGAGGTAGAGCAGAGGCCATGGGCGCCATGTTGGAAAAAGCAGGATGGTGAAGATGGGGAGACCAGGTACAGAGGTGGTTTATTTTGAGCCTTTTAGGAGGGGAGCCTTGCACATCTCTGTGACTGATGGGACCTAGTGGAAAGGGAAGATTAAAATGCTAGCATAGCGTGAAAACATTGACTGAATTGAGAGAAAGTAAGAGGAACAGTTTAAGTGGGAAAATTAGAAGGAAACCCTCAGACTCCATAAGAAGGGGCATTGTTTTTTATAAGTAGGCTCCATGACCAACGTGGGGCTTGAACTCGATGATCCTGAGATCAACAGTTGTATGCTCTACCAGGCGCGTCAGAAGGGGCACTGAACTCAGCACAAATCTTTTTTTTTTTTTTTTTTAAGATTTTATTTATTTATTTGACAGAGAGAGACACAGCGAGAGAGGGAACACAAGCAGGGGGAGCGGGAGAGGGAGAAGCAGGCTTCCCGCCGAGCAGGGAGCCCAATGGGGGGCTCGATCCCAGGACCCTGGGATCATGACCTGAGCTGAAGGCAGACACTTAATGACCGAGCCACCCAGGCGCCCCTGAACTCAGCACAAATCTGAAACTTTCTAGAGAACAGGTCCTGAGTGGGTTGTGTGCCTGTGAGTTGCTACAGGAGGGAGTGTGTGTTGATGGAGGCAGAATGTGTGTGGGTGTGTGTGCTGCTGTGTGTGTGTGTCTTGGTGCAGGAGGGAGCGTGTGTTGGTAGAGAAAGGGTATGCATGTGGCGAAAACAGGGCAGACATAAGTCCGAGCTCAAAGGCAGAATTCACCTGACTAAAGCCCCTTTAGCTCCTTCAGAAACTAAAGTTCGCCTAAAATTTGTTTCTTTGTCCCCAATTTTAGCCCCAGTCAGGGTTATAGAGAGTAAAGGGCACTCACACTGTTGAGATTTTACTCTCCTTTGGGGACCCCTATTATTGCACTCCCTATATTGTAATGTAATTATCTGAGTTTTTTCTTATTTCTAAAAAAGTTTCCAGAACTCATTCTCTCTCCACCCTCATACCTTCCCATTAATAACAGACATAATTATTTGGCATAAATAAGCCTTGGTCAACATACTAATAGAAGGAAGACAGAAAGTCACTGAACAACAGTGAATGAATCGTACTGGACTCAGAGTTCTTTTCTCTCCACCCTGACTCCAATCAGCATTTCAGTACCCTTACTACAGAGTCAGATTAGACAGGCTGATAATCTCACAAACTACTCTCTCCTTCCTCCATCTTTCAGTGGTAACAAGGGACTAAGGAGGCATTACATCAGACCCAAGGGAAGTGGGAGACTTACAGAGACTTAAGAAAACTTTCTCATAGGGTCGCCTGGCTGGCTCATTTGGTGGAGCCCAGGACCCTAGATCTCAGTTGTGAGTTCGAGCCCCATGTTGGGTGTGGAGATGACTTAAAAATAAAATCTTAAAAAAAAAAAAAGAGGGGCACTTGGGTGGCTTAGTTGGTTAAGCGTCTGCCTTCGGCTCAGGTCATGATCCCAGGGTCCTGGGATCGAGCCCCGCATGGGGCTCCTTGCTCGGCGGAGAGTCTGCTTCTCCCTCTGCCTCTGCTGTTCCCCCTGCTTGTGCACTTGTTCTCTCTCTCTCTCTCTCTCTCCCTGATAAATAAGTAAAATCATTAAAAAAAAAAAAAAAAAAAAGGAGGGGCAGGAGCAGCATGTGTTATGCCTAAAATGTTTGTCATCACTGCATTATCAAATCAGTGAATGAGAAGTTACCAGAAGAGGATTAATGCATTTTTTTAATGAAACAGCACAATATAACTCATTATTCTCTAAGATTAATGGCAGATCTATGAAATTTCCATAAAGAGGAGCTTTGTGAGTTTAACTGAAAATCTACAAATGGGTAAATATTCCTAGAGATTCTATCGAGCATTTTTTTTTTTTTTTTGGTCAGAGAGAGGGCAAGCGCACGAGCAAGGGGAGTGGCAGAGGGAGAAGCAGACTTCCCGCTGAGCAAGGAGCCCAATGCGGGACTCGATCCCAGGAACCCGGGATCATGACCTGAGCCAAAGGCATACGCTTAACCGACTAAGCCACCCAGGCGTCCCATCTATCAAGCTTTAAAATCACTGTTTATTCGTATGATTTCCACCTCTTCTCTGTGATTAGTTTACCTAAAGGTACTAACTATAAGTTTATGACAAAATTATTATTCTCCTTAATCACTTTTGTTCTTTTTTTCTTTGACTCTGAGCTTCAGAAAGGAACACCAACTATTAAAGTAATCCTTGAATATATCCAGGGAATGTACTTGAACTCATGATATGTATGGGGTCGTAAAACTGGTAATGTCTCCTGGAGGCTCCAACAGAGGAGGAACAGAAACATTCCATTCCCTGAAGGTTTCATCCTTGATTAGGCTAGTTTGCTAAATTACAAATTTTTTTTATATGTTAGTGTAATTATTCTAAAAAACATTCACAATCACTAAAGTCTATTTAAGCAAGTATGTTCCTTCAGAGAAGGGATTTTTGTCTATCCTTTTTGTGTGCAATCGCCAAGTCCTAAAATGTTAACTGGCACAAAACTGACAGTTGGTAAGTATTTACTGAATAAAAGAAGTCATAAAAATACCCGACCAGGGGCGCCTGCGTGGCTCAGTCAGTTAAGCCTCCTACTGTTGATTTCATGATCAAGTCATGATCTCGGGGTTGTAAGATCAACCCCATGTCGGGCTCTGTGCTCAGCAAGGAGTCTGCTTGAGATTCTCTCTCTCCCCGTGTCTCTCCAGCTCATGTTCTCTCTCTCTCAAATAAATAAATACATCTTAAAAAATATATATATATCTAACCAATCCAAGGTAATTAAACTACACATTTATCACTTCAATTGTATAAATGTAAGGAAATCTAGAGGTCATGCCACTTCAGTAGGTACTCGTGAGCACACACATGACCCAGTCTTTCATTATCCAGGGATAATTCAGAGACTGTAGAGGAATCCCCAGAATGCATAAAAATCCTTATCATCTCGTCATTTGAATCCATTTAAAAAGCATGTATACTCACATATTTAAATTTTAAATTACTTAAAAGTGATAAAACTTAAAAGAAATGTCAAATGAGAATCACACTGAGAATTACTTGGCTAACAGATGAGAATATTTGTTACTTAAGCAGAGACAGCTGGTGGAGTGCCTGGGTAGCTCAATCAGTTAATAGTCCAACTCCTGATTTTGGCTCAGGTCATGATCTCAGGATTGTGAGATCGAGCCCCAGTCGGGCTCTGGGGCTCTGTGCTGGGCGTGGAGACTGCTTGGGATTCTCTCTCTCCCTCTCCCTCTGCCCCTCCTCTCCCTCTCTCCTCTCCCTCTCTTAAAAAAAAAAAAAAAAAAAGAAAGGGAAGAGAGCTGGAATTAATGCTTTAGGATGAAATGATTTGAATTTCAGAAATATAGTTAAGTTGAACTACTGTATACATTTCTTTTAAAATTCCTTCTGACTCTGGCCTACCATATTTGTAGGTAAACCAGTAAAAATTAAATTGTTCATGTAATGACAAAATATAATGAAAATAAGGTCATGATACTATTATATGTTGTTGATATTCTGATATCTGTAACCTATTGTCTCATTTAAAGTTACCATTAAAATAAAGTTACCATTAAAAATGTGGGTTCTGAAAAACATCTTAACCGGTAGGAAAAGTGTGACTTTTTACCTTTAAATGAAAATAAGTTATTATTTTTAAAATTAGGATTTCAACTGCAAAACTTTCCAGACTGAAAAATGCAGAGACATATAGTCTGAGTTGAGTTTCTTAGGGCTTATGTTAGAAGGGCCATCCTAATTCCAGACAAAAATATAAATGCTTTTCAGGTAGCTTGAATACATTTTTTTAGATTAAAAACTGATTAATAAATGTAAGAGTTTTGTAGATTCACAGCAGGTGTTTTGAGGGCTTATGTTGAAAAGCTGACAACTAATTATAAAAGCCTTACTGGACTAATCAATTACTCAGATCAACATTAGGTGCCTATTATGTAGATAAACATGGGAATTATTTCTCCCTTAAGTAAATGTTAAAATCATGAGTCTAAAACATTCTAATGTGAAATGTGAACGTATAGCAGTCTTTATTATTAAAACTCCTTCCAAATAATGAATTGACTTTTCTGTGTACGTTAGACACATAAGAGACATTTTTTGGTTTCAGCTTGATTCCTATTTTTGTAATTTGTTTTATATTTTTACAGTGACAAATGTGAACCAAATCATTAACTAATACAAGGTACCCTGGTATAAAACATCGTAGGTTATATTCTCATAACAAAACAACCATTGTTTGTTCTTTAAGAAACTTTTAGAATTATATACATAAATATAATTTCTAGAAGTATAAACATGCTGATTTTTTAAAAGTACATCTATTGTACCCAAATCTGTTTTCAACATCTTTCCCATAATCCAGAGATTTTCCTAGACTAATAACAAAAATGTCCTCTTACAAACAAGCTTTTGAGGAGCAGTTGCCTGCCAAATATCTGCTATTCCTTCCCTCCAATGAGAACTCTCCTTCTCAGGCATTTAGGAAAAAAGCAAGCTCTTAAATAGATTCAAACTGTAGGAAAACCAGAAATAGATGCAACCAGACACCTGCTGACGAACAGTGACAAATCCCACTGACACTGCAGTGACCCCCAGTTAGTCAAGATTTAATTAAGGGCATAATTAAGTCAGTGGAACAGAACACTAATGAGTGTTTTTTTTAATACGGGTAATTACACGTAAAAATACAAAGTGTGATGGAGACCTAAATATATCATTAAAACGAACGGTATAGAATAGCAAACAGAGAAGTATGCCTTTCTATTGCTGTTTTTTAAAAAAAAGTTGAATAAGTCTCAGGTTGAATAATACTCAGGCAAGTTTATGTTGGCTTCATGCTGGGAACATTTGTTATTCTAATTTTGCAACAATAAGCGACTATGTGTATTGAGATCCTGTTTTCAATGCAGATTCCATTGGCTTTGAAGTTTTTCTGCGTTTAGCATTTTGTCCAACTGCAAATGAGCAATTAAGAGACTGTTTGCAAGTATTTGGCTTCCTATGGATCAGCTTACAGGAGGTGTCCATCTGAGTTGGGGACGCTGGGGACTCTGACAGATGTAGAAGACTGCCGTTATTTACTAATTCAGAATGAGCTTCCATTATGTCAGATCCTTTGATGTGATCTTTGCTTTAGGCATTGACATGAGCCACAGGATTGTGGTCTAGTGACTGGGAAATACCACAGAAGAAGGGAAAGATGACTGAAATAGAGTTGGTAACTCTTCAAACATGAAAAACGAGGTATTTAGGTCACAAGCAAAAAGGACTAAAACAACCACATTACATTCCGTGATTGAAAAGCATGCCTGTGTGGTTTGAGACCTGCCCTTCTGCCGGGATTATTTTATCTATGGTACCCCCAACCGGGGGCTTTAAGTCCTTGGCAGCCTTTTATCCCTTTACCCAAGCAACAAGTGGAAAAGCAGATTCTCTTGACTGCTAACACTCATCATTCAACTCTCTATATAATTAGCGATTCTGAAGCCTTCCTTTAAAAAAAAAAACGATTACATTTCCTTCCTGCGGGTACTAAATACGTCTCTCTCCAGTCTCCCCACTTCTGGTATAACTTGTGCTTTACAGTATTCCAGAGAAAAAGAAAAGAACATCTTTATAACCCACTTTAACAGAACCAATGGTCAGATACTACATCTTTCTACACCTTTCTACTAAGTGCTAGGCTTTTGTCTGAAAAGGACTGTGATCAAGGTGCCTTTTAAAATATAGGTGAAAGTATCTCTAATTGGTTGCAGTCAGTGTCCCACATTCAAAAATCAAATTTCTATTGCTATTCATATATTATCAGACTGGTTGCCCAGTATTAACTTCTTATAAACACCAGTGTATCTATAATGATAATGGAAAGTTTCTCCAAGGGGAGAATTTGCTTTTGACAAAGCTATTCAGGTTAAAAATGTCCACAAATAGAATTTTGACACTTAATACGGTGGTGTGAGTATTCATCAAACACAAGGACAGTGGAACACAAAAGAACTGGAAAGAAAACCCACCTTTTGTTTACACAGTGAATGATAGAGCTCATTTTTACTTAATGCTTATCAAAAAACATGCATTCTCTTTCTGACAGGGTTAGTACAATTACCAGAAATTATAAAGTCAAAGATTTCACAAAAACACACCCCAAACCACAGTAAATAATTGATTTTAGAATACTTACAAATTAAGCCATATTAGAATTCCTAATATTTTAATGAATGCTAAATCTATGAACATTTGGAGGCAGGGGCTAAGTGACTTTTGCAGTCTTAGACTCTGTAGGACAACTTTTTAAAGACCACATAAGGTTCGTTTAAGAGACTGGTTCCATTAAACTAGTGACCAGTTCAATTCATTTGTAACATTTGAGCCATTAGATTTTTGGTAGTGTTGCCTAGTGGTTCTGATAGGGCAAATCAATCGTCAGTCTCTGTGAAGCATCTTTTTCCAGCACTCAGTTCACCCCTTTACCCCAAATCACCTCAAACTTTGGAAACACAGTAATAAAATAGAGTAAGCCATTTATTAAAAGCTTAAGGAGAGTGCAAAACAGTTACAAAGTCAAGAGCTATTTGGTCGTATCTATCTTTTATGGGAGCCACTTTTGAAACCCAAATGACTGAATATTACACTGAGCTCATCTTACCAGACTGACACACGTCTGATTCCCAACACCCCTTTCAACCCCCCCCCCTTTTTTTGGGCAAGGCCACTCTTATCAAGTTATGTATGAATGAACAGAAGTGTCTTTCATCCCCCACTTGCCTCATGGTTCAAAAGGAACTACTAAAATAGCAGCAACAAAAATCCAACAGCCTGCCAACGGGCTTGCACACGTCCCATTCTTAAAGGCATGTGAAAGGTTGGAGAGCTCAGCAAAATTTTTATGTACGGGAGCAGGCCCAAGGAAAACTCACACGCCATAACCAATTGTGGACAGAGGATCATCTATCAGCAGACAAATGCAGGAACTCCAGAATGTCTCTCCTCAAATGAAATAATATATCTTTGAAAGCCAATGCCCGTTTTAGGCCCGAGGCCCATATATCAAGCCTGAGAGGCTTGTGGAATCGCTCCAGGGCCATTAACCTTCCACCTGTTTCCCCTTGTCCTTCAGGATGAGACCCTGCCCTTGATTTTACTCCCTTCCCCTGTTCATCTTCCGACAGAGTGTAAATGTAAAGCAGCGGGCCTGTGAAATAATTCAAAGGCAATGGACCAGGGGCATGGTTACAAATCTCTGCCACTGGCACGGTGACTTATGCAGGCAGTTTGTCACACATGAGCCAGGTGACCTCTGTGACATAACAGAAAAATACGGCCAGAGATCAAAGATGGGATTCGGAGCGCTCTAAGTAACTCTGCTCCACAGAGTGAGTGGGTTATCTGGTATCCAAGGATTTCCCCTCATGCCAATAACATTTGTTCTAGTGAAATAGAAAAGGTAGGCCAGGGACTCCCTAATTGAAATCATTTCTGTCAAGTAGAACTGGGGACTTTCCTGTAACATTGGGATTAGAATTTCTGTTTTCTTGCTCATGCCTTATAGATGTTGTGAATGCCAGAGAGGCGACATAAATCTATCGAATTTGACTTTAATAACGAGAAATTAATAGAATTTGAACAATGTAAAAGAGAGCCCGTGAAGAATTTTTAGTTTGAGAATTTAAAAGCTCTAGTTATGAAGGCAAAAAGAAATTTTATTAAAGCGTCTACATTTTCTAGGTGAAATAAGTGGTTTAGTAAATTTTTGAGACTTAACACTAGTCATGAAAATGAGTCACACATGTTTAGTTATGTACTATGCATAAAAAAATGATAGTAACTAAAGGATCAAATGAGATCTCGTGTATGAAAGTACTTTTAAAAGTCCAAAGCTTTCTCCAGCTGATAATTTAGGAAAGTGTAGAATTGCCCATGAATGGTTTAAAGAAAAAACAGAGATGTATACTGGAAGGAAATTAGCAGTTTACATATTCCTAAATCTGAATTAGAACTAATTTCTGGTTTGTATTTATTACTTAAATGATGACTTTCTCCAGTCACTTTGAGTATTCCAGTATTCCCTAGGCCCATCATTTCTTTGGTAGGAGTACTTAATTTTGAATTTTTTACCAATTAAAAACAACAACAATCACAACAATAACCAGTTTGGGTTTGTTGATGGAGAGATGCAAGCATACCTTAGTTCGTTCATTTCCTGTTCTAAAGCAAAGACTCTAGCCGGCATACAGTGGCATCCTTTGTAACCCTACACTTTAGTTGTCCACACACAGTATTTCTTTCAAATACCATACAGGTCTTTAGTTGGCCAACTCACATGTGTTTTCGTTCCTCAAGAATGCTGATACCAATGTCAAATTTCTAACTTAGAAATGTTAGAAGGTAAAAACCATCAACCTTAAAAAATAATTGGTAAGTTCAGATGCTGAAGTTTGGAACAATTTTAAAATGCCTCTTAAGTCTTCAGAGAAACACGAGGTTACCAACCTTCTTTAGAGAGCCACAGGGTTCCTACTCTGAGGGGTCTATGAAGCCCTAGGCTTAGATGCAAAATTTTCTGTTTAGGCATTTTTCAGGGAAGATTAATAATAGCTTTCATCAGATACTCAAAGGTGTTTGTGGTCCAAAGAAATCCCTAACAGTGACGCTAGAAAGTAAAATTTGAGGTCTTGAAAGGTTTTATTACCAAATTATAATAAAAAACGGTGCGAGCCTGAAAGAATCCTAGAGGTTATCCAGCCTGATCCACCGTCTTGCAGGTGAGACAAAGAAGGCCAAGCAAGAGAGGGGCACACAACCACAACTTATTCAGGTGATGGTCAGAGGAACCAGAACTCCAAACTCTGGCTTCCTAGTCTAGGACCCTTCCAGGACATGTGATACCAATCTTTCCTTTGGCTGTTGTTTAAAAGTCAGATTTTGTTTCATGTCTCTTAAAATAATTTTTCTGTGATGTAGAAACCTAATTATAAGAGATACCTATTATTTAAAAGAACATAAAACATTTTATAATTATGGCCTTAGGCATCTGTTGTTATGAATAAACATTGAAAGACTTTCATTTGTGGATTAAAATTTGTTTTCATAAAAACGGCACTAGAATGATAGATATTATGCTTTGAATTCTTGTTAGGTTTTCTTCCTGAAGAAGATGGTTTATGCATGTGTCATATGACATGGTGGCCCTAATTTTTAAGTAGCTTTGTTGTGCCTACTTCATTGGGAGCACATTTTAAGTTTCTCTATAAATTAATATTTAATTGGCACAGATAAACCCATTGTCTCTTATTGTAACTACAAGTTAGTGGATACTCCTTTGTAATATCCATGAAAATTTCAAACCAAGGTCATGCAATGCCAACTATCAACAATAAATGTTTCTTTTTTTTAACCAGTAAATGTTTCCACTATTTGCATTCTCTATGCTTCCAAATTATGAACAAAAATACTAATCAAGGCATGTCATTCATTTATCTGAATTCTCAGATAAAGGTAAGGCATTTAATATTTTCAATAAACCACCTAAATTAGTCACTCCTTTTAAAAGGAAATGTTGGACCAAAAAAAATGGAAAAGAGAGCCTAATATTAAGTTATCCTAAAACTTTTAATCCACTAATGTTCTATGATTTAAAGTAAATAAAATATGGTTAGCCTGCAGCCAAAAAAAAAAAAAAAAAATTCCTGGGCATGAATCACTGCTTACATTCTTTTCCATCCACAAACAATTTCGTTTGGGAAAGTTGCCACATAGTATCGACAGTGACAACAAATGGCATTGTCCCGTGAACATCTGTTTCCGACTCCCACACTGATACTGCGGGCTGAGTACTTAGGAGTTAGTTGGTCTTCACAAGTTGCTGAGCCACAAAGGAACTGGAAATCACTGGTACGTTGAGGTTTTATTATTGGAACACAGGAAAACTTTATCATCATGCTGGGAAGTTCTGTATCTTTTGAAATATTGGAACCGGGGTTATGTTAGCACATTAAACCATGCGGAAGACTACTTCTGAAGAAAGGGGAGAAAAAAAATTGTTTCTTGTCTATTATGTCCTTGGGTTGAGGTTCCCACTCAATCTTCATATAACTTCCTCACCCACCCTCAACTGAAAACTACTTTGTTTCTTAAAGATGTTATTGATTTAGTTTCTTTTTAAAATTAAAAGAACGGAATACCAAGAAATTCTAAGCCAAACATGATAAATAAACACTATTGTTTCTTAACAAAAAAAAAAAAAAAAATCAAATGAAACCAGAAGAGCTTTTATATACACTTGTATTTGTTCTAAATTCAAACTACCGTGCTTAAAACCTGGCTAGAGGGCTCAAAAAGACTCCTGACTAGTATATCCTCACCTTAGTCCAAAATGATAAAAGGAGGAAGGCAAAGAGCAGCCAGAGAAAAGCGAATATGAATGGGATAAATGGAGAGGTGGACACAGGACACAGACATGGGACTTCTGCCTTTGTAGTTGAACGTTAAGGGTAATGGTTTATGATAGCCCATCAATAACCATTCAAGTGCACAGGACAGATTTCTGCTCTTATTTTATCCTTTTTTCTCTGATTGGCATTTAGTTTTAACAAAAGCAATCATGGAAGTGGAAATTATTCACAACAGTAATTCTAAATCAATGTCTGCTCAAATTACTTGCATACTCAAAATTAATTTGCATATTGCTGAAGCGAAGAGGCTTCCCTCTTTTTCCTGGTTAAAAATGGGGTCACATAAAATCAAAACCTCAATGAGATACCACTTCACACCAGTCAGAATGGCTAAAATTAACAAGTCAGGAAACGACAGATGTTGGCGGGGATGCAGAGAAAGGGGAACCCTCCTACATTATTGGTTGCAATGCAAGCTGCTGCAGCCACTCTGGAAAACAGTATGGATGGTTCCTCAAAAAGTTGAAAATACGGGCGCCTGGGTGGCTCAGATGGTTGAACGTCTGCCTTCGGCTCAGGTCATGATCCCGGGGTCCAGGGTCCTGGGATTGAGTCCCGCATCAGGCTCCCTGCTGGGCGGGGAGCCTGCTTCTCCCTCTGCCTCTGCCTCTCTCTTTCTCTCTCTGACTCTCATGAATAAATAAATAAAACATCTAAAAAAAAAAAAAGTTGAAAATGGAGCCACCATATGATCCAGCAATTGCACTACTGGGTATTTACCCCAAAGATACAAATGTGGGGATCCGAAGGGGTACATGCACCCCGATGTTTATAGCAGCAATGTCCACAATAGCCAAACTATGGAAAGAGCCAAGATGTCCATCGACAGATGAATGGATAAAGAAGATGTGGTATATATATACAATGGAATATTATGCAGCCATCAAAAGGAATGAAATCTTGCCATTTGCAACAACGTGGATGGAACTGGAGGGTATTATGCTGAGCGAAGTAAGTCAATCAGAGAAAGACATGTATCATATGACCTCACTGATATGAGGAATTCTTAATCTCAGGAAACAAACTGAGGCTTGCTGGAGTGGTAGGGGGTGGGAGGGATGGGGTGGCTGGGTGATGGACATTGGGGAGGGTATGTGCTATGGTGAGCGCTGTGAATTGTGTAAGACACAATTCTATTGAATCACAGACCTGTACCTCTGAAACAAATAATACATTATATGTTAAAAAAAAAAAAAAAGAAGAAGAAGATAGCAGGAAGGGAAGAATGAAGGGGGGGAAATCGGAGACGAACCATGAGAGACTATGGACTCAGAAACAAACTGAGGGTTCTAGAGGGGAGGGGGGTGGGGGGATGGGTTAGCCTGGTGATGGGTATTAAAGAGGGCACGTACTGCATGGAGCACTGGGTGTTACACGCAAACAATGAATCATGGAACACTATATCAAAAACTAATGATGTAATGTATGGTGATTAACATAACATAATAATAATAATAATTAAAAAATGGGGTCACATATTAAGGAAGTGCCAAGTGGGACATGCAAGCAATATCTGACTTGCATGTACTTTTTAAATGTTTCATTCTAAAAAGACACTAGAACATATTCTATAAGATATTGTTTATTTTGTTTGACATTGCACATAGCAGGCCCACAAAAATATCCATTGGATAAGTTGCTAAATAAAATAATCACAGAGCTGTCTTACTGATCATAGGAAAATAATAAATTTCTACTGGAGAGAGGCAATTCTAATACTTAGTTTGCCTAGAAGATGATCTTTTTCATCAGAATATACCTATAGTTTGTGATTAAGTAATTGATGTTTAAAAAAAATAATCTTATTACTAACTACCATTTCTTTGTAATTTCATATCCTGCAAATCACCAAAAACATGACTGTTTAAAAAATAATTACTCTCATTACTACTTACAGGAAAACATATTCAAATTTGGAGAAGTTAATTTTCATTTAATTCTGGTCTATATCAATTAAAAACAAAAGTACTTGAAATTTGTGTTTCTCTCACTTTCAACGACAGTTTTATAATTGGTTCTCAAATAATTGTACTCATAATTTAATAATCAAAAAGAAACAAATTAATAACCAATCAGGAATTAGAAGTAGCTCTGTCATATTCATGCATGTGAGTCCTTTTGTTATAAAAAATAAAATAAAATAGAAATGTTTTGGGGCCCTGGGTGGCTCAATTGGCTAAGCGACTGCCTTCGGCTCAGGTCATGCTCCTGGGGTCCTGGGATCGAGTCCCACATCGGGCTCCTTGCTCAGCGGGGACCCTGCTTCTCCCTCTCCCTCTGTCTGCTTGTACTCATGCTCCCTTTCTGACAAATAAATAAAATCTCAAAAAAAAAAAAAAAAAAAAGAAATGTTTCTCCATTGCCCCTTACATAGACAGAGCTCCTCTGCCCTGTGTTCTCAGACCTGTCAACTCTATGATACATTCTTTGTAAATTCTGATTATGTGTTCACAAGTCCCTCCAGCCACGGGTGGCTTGTGAGCAGGGACAAGGTATTTTTATTTACCTTGTATCCCTACTGCTTAGCAAGATGCCTGGAATATTGGAGATCAATATATGTGTGCTACATTAGTCAATCAGGAAACTGTGGTTCAGAGTTATACATAAATGCTTCAAGCAAAGCCATAGAGCTCACTGGTGGCCCCAGTGAAACTGAGACCTTACTCCTTTCCAGGACTGCCCACTATGACCCCTCCCATCCCCCCATCCCGACCTTCCAACTTCAACTGCATTGACTGATCTTCCATAGATGTAATCTGATAATAACCAAATAAGTTCAAAAAAAGCAAGCAATCCGTGCTGATGTTAGTAAGGAAGTAAAGATAAAATTCTTCATCACACCTTGTGTCACCCAGAGGAAACATCAGCCTGCCAATTTTACCAACTTGCCAGTAAAAGAATTTCCTTGGCAAACAGACAGCTTGGAAATGTCCTTTTTAAAAATCAATTAACCCCCTAAATTCATGAGCTTGCTAGAAACATTTCCTATGCCGTGGAATACAAGGCTCCCCGAGATGCTCTTCCCCTTTCTATTTCTGGCATCTTCTTTTGTTCATACATGCTAATAATAGTGGCAGAGTTTGGGGGGTTATTTATAGTCCAGAAAGCAGCATGACTCTGTGAACACTTTATTCATTTATATTTCCTGTGTTTATTGTTACCTTACCTTTTTGGTAATTTAAAGTGTTCCTCCAAGATTTTATTTAGTAACAAATTACCTGTAAATAGCTTTTCTTTTAATATATGAAAGCCTATATTTAGACTCATAAAATATTTTACTCCCATTTCCGTATTAACTAAAAACAGATTTCGATGGGGGGAGGGGTATAAAACATTTTTCCCCAAAATTTTATATGAAAACTTTATTATTTGACCTTTCGGTGTTTGGATGAAAAGATTTTCACGTATGTTATAGATCACACATTCTCAAATCACTCAAATTTTGTCTTGCTATTGAAGCAAAATTGCTATTATAACTAACCCACCATTAATTTATTAATCAACAGACTATAATTTTTAAAAGGTATCTGATCACTACATAATATGGTTAGAAAATATAATACTAAACAATGCGTCCTTCCGTTTCCCTCATCCCCAAATTGCTTTCTGGATTACAGGGTCTCTAGAAGTGGTCACATCTAGGAATCTGCTTTGAAGCCAATGGGTTTTCTGGTATAAGGAGCATCTAAAAGTGGAAAGATTAATTTTGCCAGATTTACTTCTGCTACTCCCGCACCTTGATTTTTGATAAGTGAGTTACATCCTAACCCTTTGTAAGTACTTCCTTATCAAGACAGTTATATCAGACACGGATCAAATCTTTCCCACATCTAAGACCACAAAAAGTATATTCTGTCACCCTCAACCAGCATCCCATATCCACAGAGCCTTTTATGACACAGCATAGACTGTTTTAATCACAAATTCAAACTGAAGATGGTTTGTGTACCTCTATTTTTAAACTGATCAACTTTTAAGATCTTCAGAAAAAAAAATCTGTTAAATATAATTGGCTCTACCTCAGAGCAGTGAGATGCTGAGTAACACAGGTGGTACAAGCTCTTGTGGTCTCACTGAATATCAGCTCTGCTTTTCATCACAACCTTAAAATCCACTAGAATGGAGATAATTAGGGTTTTTTTTTTTTTTATTTGAAATAGTCTATCTAGAAAAACAATCAGCATTTAATTATGGCATTCAATCTCAAAAGCTGTCTTTGAATAAAAATACTTTTTACTCCTCTGCTCTAAAACTGATTGAACTAAGAGGGTCAGGGAAAGTGGGGGCAATTATGTAGATGTTTATTCACCAATTCTCAATATGGGATAAGTTAACAACTGGATTTGTCCTCTACTCAAATGTAATAGAACAATAGAGTTTGGGCACCGTTGTTGGTTTAAGTGCCCTTTCAATGTGTTTTTACCTAATGTTTTGTTTTGATAAAGTTAAAGCTAAATAAACACTCCTTACTTCAGAAACCTTTGTAAAACATTACATCCGTGCAGCAAAGTGCTTTCAGGTCTAAGGTAATTATTGATATATTAAGGTTTTTTTCTCCCTTCTCAGGTGAAGTAGGATAGGGCTCAAAGCTGTAGAAAAACCAAAATTTCAAAAGCAGTTGAAATAATATTTTGTGGATAGTTCCTCTCTCTGAAAGTGTTTTGTATGGTATATTTAACTTAGAAATCAAAGAACCTTAATCAAAGTGGTTCTACGTATGAGGTGACTGATCTCTAAATTCTCACCAGTTAGTCATCTGGGTAAGTAATTCCTAACCAAAGAAAATGACTCAAAAAGTCCACCTCATAAAAGGATATCTATCTAGGAAAAGTTGGTAGTTTTGTTCTTATTTCAAAAGATAAATTTAGGGGCACCTGGGTGGCTCAGTCGTTAAGCGTCTGCCTTCGGCTCAGGTCATGATCCCAGGGTCCTGGGATCGAGCCCCGAATTAGGCTCCCTGCTTGGCCAGGAGCCTGCTTCTCCCTCTCCCACTCCCCCTGTTTGTGTTCCCTCTCCTGCTGTGTCCCTCTCTCTGTCAAAAAATAAATAAAATCTTTAAAAAAAAAAAAAAAGATAAATTTATTTTCACTCTCTCTTATAAAGTATGCCAACTGTTTCGATTATTCCCTACGAATACTTCCAGAATTCTCCCATTTACTTGATGGCCAACACACAAAGACTGACAGTCTGCTAACATCATTTCTGCTCAAGTTCATACATAATCAGGTGTGGTGCATTCTCAGAGCAAAAACCAGAAACTTAAACCAGCTCTAATTCAGGCTTATTTATACATCCAATTTTGAGAACAGACTTTCTATTAAGTGTTATTATGCAGAAACAGTCTATGAAATCTCCTGATTAATCATTGTATTAAAGGGATATTCTTGACTTGTGGACTATTTAAAAATAAAAATCATAAGATACTCAAAGATATGTCTTGGCTCATAGAAGTCATTAGACTGCCTTCTTGCTCTCATTATTTTCAAAACCAAAAGTTCACAAAGGGGCTCTGCTGTCCATTCATTTAATTAACATATACTCCTTTGGTTCCAGCTACTACTTATTTATTGCTTTACTGAGGTGTGGCTGACATTGAATGATACAATATTTAAAGTGTATACTGTGGTGAGTTGACATATGTATACGGTATGGCAGAAGTACGTGTATATATACACATGTGTAAATCAGCAGACTTGTACCTGCAACTAAAGAGTTTAAGCTTCACAACGTTCCCATGTACGGGCACTTTCTAGGCTCTCCATGGATCCAAGCAATTGTACGCACAAGGTCTGTTTTTTATAAAATGTGCAAAAGAGAAGATATTTATACACTCTCTTTCATCAAGAGCTTCCTAAATTGTGTCAACTCTAGGTTCCACAAAGCTGGGATCTACCTCTGCTGCAAGTGACCACTGAGTTGAGTTAATAAGTGAACTGGCAAGAAGTTTTCCAACTGCAAAGATATCAGACAAAATAATACCACTTTTTTTTCAATGCCTAGAAGTAAAGTAAGTAAGGTGTTAAGTATTGGGAAACCAAGACCTTTTGGAATATCAGGAGATTGAAGAATTCTAATAGATAAAACACTCATTACTATGATCAGGGTTATTAATTCTGGTATGATATATTCATGCTCATCTATAATTTTGTAGATGAATCAATCCCTGGATTTGTTTTATAATCCAAACACTGCCCACTGCTCTGCACTGGGCAGAGAGAAGCATTGGAAAGACCATTGCAGATATTTTGTGTTACTATAGAAAGAAAGTTGAAAATGTTTTTAAAAGAACAAAGATAACTAAAGGGATTGGAGATAACGCTTAGAAAGAATTTTATCCTCGTTAAAAAGGAGTATGGAGGAAAACAAACTGGGCCTATGTCCAGGCACTGACTTAACCTTTCGGTCAAATTCTTCTACAGAATCCATACTGAAGTAAGAAAAATACTTTTAAAGGAAGCATTCTACATCTTTAAAACAAGGGGTCCAAAGTTCCCCTCTTCCTTCAGCTCAGAGCCAATCTTAAAACAAAAAAGTCATGTGGGACTAGCACTAAATGTTCTCATCCATTAATTTCCCATACGCCACTCAGATTGAATTTGCGACATGGTCAGTGTGGTCAGAATAGGGATCCCTTTTTTTTTTTAAGATTTTATTTATTTGAGAGAGAGAGAGAGCATGAGCAGGAGGAGGGGCAGAGGGAGAGGGAGCAGCAGACTCCGTGCAGGGCAGCCCAATGGGGGGCTCGATCCCAGGACCCCAGGATCATGACCTGAGTAGAAGGCAGACATTTAACCGACTGAGCCACCCAGGCACCCCTAGGGATCCAGTCTTACCAAGACTCTTCTGTCTTGGGGCCCCCTGGGTGGCTCAGTCAGTTAAGTGTCTGACTTGGTTTCGGCTCAGGTCATGATCTCAGGGTTGTTGAGATCGAGCCCCAAGTTGGGCTCTGCACTGGGCATGGAATGTGCTTAAGATTCTCTCCCTCTCCCTCTGCCTCTGCCCTCCCCTGCCCCCTGCTCCTGCACGCTCACTTGCTCTCTCTAAAACAAAACAAGACTCTCTATCTGAATTACTTAAACAAGTTTGGACCTCTGAATGACAGAATATTTTTAGGTTTTCATGAGGCAGCTACTCAACAAGTAATTAAATAAAAAGTTAGGATCAAGCGGAGAGTGACCTCATGCTTTGGCTATATTGACAGACCCAGAGGGAGTGATATATACTGCACAAGGAAGGGTTTAAGTTGCACATAAAACAATGTCTTGACTGCTGTTAAACTCTGAAATAGATTGCAGAGGCCAGTAGAGAATCCCTCCTTTCAGAAGAGCTTGAATTCTTATATGCATAGAGTGGTTTAGCTGTGTTCTCTTGAATAAAAAAGAGGGATCAGAATAAACCAGTAATTCCCAAGGAGGACATCAAAGGACCAACTCAGGCATCTGAAACTATGGGTTCAGGAAGCTTTCTAGAAAATTTGCAGTCCTTGCTACTAGAGATTCTGGTTTCCCTTCTCAATAAATGGCTCTCAATGGCTTAAGCCAAAAACCTATGTCTTCTTGTCTCATCCTTTTCTCTCAAAGCCCTTTTTGGCACGTTCTGTCAGCTTTATTTCAACATATATCCTAAATCTATCCACTTCTCCCTATCTCCACTGTCATGCCCTGGTCTAAGCCACCATGGTATCTCTCCTGGCTTGCTGGATCTCCTACTTCCTTTCAACCCATTTCCCACCTGCAGCTAGAGCAACATTTTTATAATGAGGATTTGATGGAATCACTCCATTGATTAAAATGCTCCTATAATTTCCTGCTCCAAACAGAATAAAATCTAAG
The DNA here is from genome assembly GCF_004348235.1 of Phoca vitulina. NCBI lineage: Eukaryota > Metazoa > Chordata > Mammalia > Carnivora > Phocidae > Phoca > Phoca vitulina. The sequence continues at coordinate 23,561,885 of NW_022589729.1, forward strand.
CCCTACATGAGCTGGACCATGTGAAATTTTTCTATTTATCAAGACCCACTTTCCCCCATCAGTCACCAATTTCTATGCTCATTGGCTTTCCTCATGTTTCTTGAAAACACCAAGCTAGTTTCTACATCAGGGCTGTTGCACTTGCTGTTCCTGTACCTGGATTTCTTTATCTCCAGATTTAGAAAGACTACTTTTTTACTGCTATTGAGATTTTAGCTCGAGTATCAGCTCTTCATATCACTTCTCTGATATGAAGAGCTCCCTCCCTCCCCATACCCTACTTACTCTTTTATGCTATCAGTTCTCATTATTTTTATTGGCTTGTTTATCATCTGCTTCCCTTCCATGAGAGTGTGAGCACTAATAAAAGCAGTACCCTTGTTGATCTTGCTCACTACAGTATCCCTGTCTAGAACAGGACTTGGCACATAGTGGGTATTTAATGAACATATGCTGAATGAAGGAAGTAATAATTCATCAGGTTGGAGCTAGTACCTAGAAGAAGTAATTTTAAAAGCTCATGTGTGATCACTTTAGGTACACTGAGCTAGGGGCTGATTTGATGCCATTAAATCAATGGTTAAGATATAAACAGCAATAGATCAGTTTGAGGTTAAATTTTTGTTTAAAAAAACATCCTGGTCAAAAAATATGTTAGTTATACTGAAGAAATATTAAAATATCATGTTTATTGAAATTAAACACAAAACAAGGACCAAGACCTCAAATACATACATGTCACCAATAACTGAAATTTACCTAGAAGCAAAAGGCCCACTTTAAAGAAAAACAAACATAATAAAGTATGTAAAAGATATCAACCATATACCTTCGTTGCAACAACAATGACAAAATTTAAGCAATACCTAAAAAGACAATATTAGAATGCACTATTAGCTAAATGCTGGGAAACAAAGGAAAATCTATACCAAAACCGAAATCATGAAATAACACAGTACACATATGTCCAACAGTCTCTATGGGCTATTTTCAATCCCTCTGGGGCTCCTGTACTTAACTTCCTCTGGTGGCTTCCCTTGCCTTGAATAAAATCCATACATAAGGACCTCGTGTTAGTGCCCCCGCTCACCTAGCTGTAGGTGGTCTAGCGGTACCTCTTGTCACTTCCCTACACACTCAACCCTCAGCTATAGGAATTATCCACAGTGCCCCCAAAGCATAATGCCAACATCTCTGATTTCACACAAGCTGTTCTAGCAAAGCCTCCCTCAGTCCCCTAACTCCCACTTGCTCATCTGGTTCACAACTCCTGCTCATCCTCCAAGACTCCCCTTAGATATTACCTCCCCCTCCCCAGACCATACACCCCTTGTCCCATGCTGGATTAGGTGCCCTCCAAAGAGCTTGCACTACATTCTGAGCAAAGCGCTCTCCATTTCAGTCATTATTGGACTAAGGCCATGTTTCTCAAGGGTCGGCTTGTTGTCTCTGAGAATTAACTTGTATTTTTCAGTTCAAATAGAATCTTACACATTGGTGTGAGCATAGTCAGGATCATTTGCATGCCCATCACAAGTACTTGCACAAGATTTCCAGGGGAGGATTTGCCATTGTAGTTTAGTCCTGCATGAATGCCAGTGAGTTCTACTTTGAGAAAAGTGCCCTGGAGGGCTTAATATGTAACAAGTGAGGACTGCTTTTGTTTTTATCTCTAGCAAGTCAGCATAGAGACTGACACACAGTAGGGGCTCACTAAATGTTTGATGACTGAGCTAGTGAACAAGTGATTTAATGAATGTATAAAAACCGAATCTGACCTAATCCTAAATCACAACAAATTATTCATGCCAGAGGTATTTTAGGGGCAGCTTGAGAGTGTGATTCAACCTACATCCTGATGAAATGCAGACATAGTGTGTTCTGATGCTTTTCCAAAAGCTACAACCTCACTTGCACCCATCCAAATATAGGACTGTAATGAAGTTAACGTTTTCAAGATTGCAACATTTCATTGATAAAACCATAAAAGTAATTCTCAATGGTCAAATAAGACTCCTTCAAAAACACTCATAACCATGAATCCCAATACATGAGTGCAAAATATGAATGCTTTTAAAGCAAGTTATTCCCCACCAAAGTGAATGAGAGCTATTGTTTTCACTGTAAATATCTGACATGATTTGAACCTAATGTAAACAGCAATGTTATTGTGCCCAAGCATCCCCCCCCCCAACTTTAATTTACTTGCCAAATGGATCCAGAATGGTTTTTTCTCCAAAGCTGGAGCAAGGATCAATTAAAATATATAATAATGTGTTAACTAGCTAATACAGCAGTTAACATTAAGGGGCATTTCAATTTCAGGCTTCTGAGTTTTTAGCAGCAGATCTGTTCTTTCATTCACTCTCTAAGATCTATAATTGAAAGAATACCATGAGAGATGCCTTTCATCAGCTCCCTGAGTTACATTTCCCACTTTGATAACTGTACAAGGAAAATCTAAGGCACTTCAAGCTACCCAATTACATTTGATTAGCTAGTGAAAATAATATAACAGCTTTTCATCACCCAAAGGAAAACTTTTGAAGAATTCTATTGCCAACACTTCTGCACAAACACTAAATCTATATCATTATTTTACAAGGGGAAATGTAGTATTTAGTATGTTTTTTTTTAAATTAGGCAACAAGCAAAGCCTCTTATTCATCACAACTTTAGATCAAAAAAGCACAACTGTGATGATCGGATGTGTGTGGTAAAGAAGCATTTGTGGTGACTTCAGAGTAGGCAGGATACAGTGGTCAAAATAAAACAACGGGTCTTAGAATGAGCCAACATTTCAGAGAACATGTCTGAAAACAGGATATGCCCTCAAAACTCTGTGATATATACACACAAGATCTGCCAGGGAGAACCACTTAGGTGCATGTAATTATTTTCTAGCAAATGAATGTGAGTGTGTCTGTGTAAAATCAGTAACATGAATTAAAAATCATTTAAAACATCGTTAGGAGGATTGTCATATTACCAAAAATATATATTTGATGTTGCTTAAAAGTAAAAACAAGATGTATATGTGTTGCCTTTCCGACTGAGGAGTCTTTTTTTTTTTTTTTTTAAAGATTTTATTTATTTATTTGAGAGAGAGAGAATGAGAGAGAGCACATGAGAGGGGGGGGGGGTCAGAGGGAGAAGCAGACTCCCTGCCGAGCAGGGAGCCCGATGCGGGACTCGATCCAGGGACTCCAGGATCATGACCTGAGCCGAAGGCAGTCGCTTAACCAACTGAGCCACCCAGGCACCCGACTGAGGAGTCTTGAGCGCATTAATTCAACACGTATCCTGTGTTTTTACTGCGTCTCATTCCCGTAAAAATGTGTTTTTAATTTAAATGAAATTATACTGCTCTCCCAGGTAAAATATTCTGTAAACAGGGTATTTAGAAATGTGATAGTCAATTCACAGGAGGTGGTCTTGCTGTAGACTTTAAAAACCAACACTATGAACCACTGATGAAAGGCCAGTTACATCCATGCTCCCAAAATGAAAGACAGAGGCCAATGCCTTTAAAGGCACCGAGGTGAGGTTACATTCTGCCTTTGCAATGCCCTTATTGCACAATAAAGGACAGACTTTGGACCTATTGGCCAATTATTCTACCTGTCATGTAAAGAAAAAGCATTCTTACAGAATTAGAAGTCGGATCAAGTTTGGTTGTAAAGTTAATCCCGAATGTTGTGTAATCCTAGTGATGTTTCTAAAAATGCAAGATAACGCAGTTTTCTTGTAGTTTTCTGAGAGAAATGAACAGCAGCAGGACCCCAGCGTCCTGCCGACTTCAGAGCACACGCAGTTTTTGGCTATTCCTTCAGAGTGCACCACATACGAAAAATTCAGAGATTAGGTCATGGCGGGTCAAAAGCATGGCATTTGAAGTTGATTTCCAAGGAGGAAGCGAAAAGTGAGGAAAACACTGGTAACCATCTGTGGGATTGTGTGGCAATCTGGCTAAACCTGAAGTAGAATGGCCTTGCCAGGCACAGGAACCCTCACTACTAGAATTTTCTAGGTGCCTCTGTATGAGAGTTATAGGGGATTCATACATACTCCCTTTGCTGAGCCTGCAGCCATAGCTTTCTCTTTGGACCAAGAAAGCTGACCTGCTATCCCCAACAGAAAATGCCACGGTGTGGAAGTCACCTTGCACCGTGGAAGGACCAGACAGAAGTTCTACCTACTACCATTGAATATACCCCATTCCTAGAGCCTGTCTACCCAACTACTTCTCTTGCTTTCTCTATCCATCCTTGGACCTCCAGAGTTCAGACTGTCCTTGCTCCATATTTCACTTGAAAGGAAAAGGGAGATACAGCCCAGGAGAGGGGGTTAGCCACCACGTGGTCCCTGAACCACAATGCTGTACTAAGTACAGTAGTCCCCCACCCCTTACCCATGGTTTCACCTTCCCCAGTGTCGACCATGTCACGATGCCGACGCCATTCCCCTCACTTCATCTCATCACGTAGGCATCTTACCATCTCACGTCATCACTATAAGAATGGTGAGTACAGCACAATAAGAGGTCACGAGAGACCAGTCACATAACTTTTAAATTACAGTATACTGTGACAACTGTTCTTTTACTATTAGTTGTTGTTAATCTCTTACTGTGCCTAATTTATAAGTTCAGATTTATCACAGGTATGTGTATGTAAGGAAAAAACAGTATATTTAGGGTTCAGTACCATCTGCAGTTTCAGGCATCCACTGGGGGTCTCAAAACGTATCCCCTGCGGATAAGGCGCGTGGGGGGGGGCACTACTGTAATGCCTACAGGCACGTTTGAGAAGCCAGAGGCATAAGAAGAGAAGGAAGAAAAGTAAGTTGAGTAAGAAAAGAAAAAGGGAGGGGCGCCTAGGTGGTTAAGCATCTACCTTGGGCTCAGGTCATGATCCTGGAGTTCCTGGGATCGAGCCCCGAGTGGAGCCCCCAGCTCAGCGGGGAGCCTGCTTCTCCCTCTCCCTCTGCTCATGCTCTCTCTCTCTCAAATAAATGAAAAAACTCTTTAAAAAAAAAAAAAGAAAAGAAAAGAGAAAGGGAGTCTGGACAGAAAGAAAAGGAGAGGTGGAAGTGAGGGGAGTGGCGGACAAAGAAATGGACACAGAGGTGAGCGCGTCTGCGGAGGCCGGCCAGGGCCCCACGTGGCCCACACCACTGGGGGCCTGCGCTTAGCCCGGCACCCGGACAACACGGAAGTGCACACGGAATTAGGTTTTCAGTATCAGTCAGTCAAGAAAGAGCCAGCTGCTAGAATAGTGGAGGCCATGGTGTACGTCGTTGTTCCTGAGTGTGGGTGGTGTTCTTGGGTTAGAGATTAATGTCTTTAAAGTGAAGAATAGCTTAAATGCCCCATTTCTATGCAGCCGTTCTGCAAATGGATGTTGAGCCCTCCAAGATTTGTATGATCTGCTTCTAAGCCGTAGAAGAATAAGTCAGAGCAAAGTCATTCTTCACTTATCTTAGAAAATAAAAAGACCTATTTTACCTCATAGGTTCAGAGGGCAAAGTCCTTCAAAAGTGTGTTAAGGGGCGTCACACATGAGTCATGTTTTCAGAGTTTTTTTACCCATTACCTGACTTTGTCTGACACTGGAAAGCGCATGCAGAGAGGGACCCAGGAGGCTCGGGGACTAAGGGAGCTTCACCTCCCCAACAATGAGGAACTAACAATGGCCGACTTTCCGTAAGACCTGTAAGCAATCTGTGTGCCTGGCGGGGCAAGCGTAGGAAATGCACTAAGCAGGGGCCCCCGTGCCTGTCTGCGAACAGGTATGCGGCTGCTTCCGAGCAGACAAACTAATGAAACTGCTTCTAGTAGTTATGCCGTAGGAGCTGGTGCTGGACACTGGAGGGGTGGGGGGTGGGGTGGGGAAGGCCTACCCAGGGATTCCCCACTGGGAGCACCACACTGCTGTAGCCTGCCTGCCTCATTCTACAGCCCCCCCAGTTACAGTCAGGCTTCACAAATGAAGGTTCAGGGGCTCTGGAGGAGGCCTCTGCAGCCAATGGCGACCCTGACCCCCTTCTGATAGTGAGGTACCGAACTTTCATTCCTATCATGTCCTCCTCTAATTAAAAAAAAAAAAAAAGAAAGGTGGAAGGAAGGAAGGAAGGGCCTGGATGGTTCTGCTGGTAGAGCATGTGACTCTTGATCTTGCGGTTGTGAGTTCGAGCCCCATGTCGGGTGTAGAGATTACTTAAAAATAAAATCTTAAAAAAAAGGAGGAGAAAAAAAGAAAAAGAATTTACATATCCTTGGGCCAATTTAAGATAGACTGCTCTGTGCAGTTTAAGGGTAACAGAGGTCCTTTAAGACCTACTGTAATATAGTATACAGATACGGGCAAAGTGATAATGGCAACAATCATAAAGTACTTTACACTTTACCAAAGACTTCCATAAACATTTTTGGTTTTCTTTTTTTTTTTTTTTTTTAGAGAAAAAGAGAGCATGCAAGTGGGGGGCAGGGGCAGAGGGAGAAAGAGAATCTTAAGCAGGTTCCACGCCTAGCGCAGAGCCCAATGTGGGACTCGATCTCACAACCCTGAGATCATGACCTGAGCTGAAATCAAGAGTCGGACGTTTAAGCAATTGAGCCACCCAGGCGCCCCTACATTTTCTGTTTTAATGATAACATTACTACTATTAACTGTGTGACTTGGGGCAGGTCAGTAGATGTCTCTAGGTCTTGGTATCCTAATCTGCATATAGGGCATAATCATGCCTACTTCACAGGGATTAGTGAGTGTTAAATGAGAGAACACATGTAGAGCACTTAACAATTGTCTGACTCATAGTAAAGCTCAATAAATGGCAGCTATTATTATCTTCCATTGTCCAAACTCTGTAGTCAAGGAAAAATGGAAGTGTTTGAGTCTTCCTTAAACTCTCAACTGTTAATGTACCCCAAGCTGTGGATGTAAATGACCTCCCCAGACTTTTTTCCATGTCTTTGCTTTTTTCCCCATCTTTCTCATCCCTGCTCCTTGGAAACCAAACTGATTCAAGTACCGTCGTTAATTTTGCTGGTACTAACAGATTAATTGACTGAAGGGATTGGTTGGTTAAAAAAGGAGGTGGCGGGGCACCTGGGTGGCTCCGTTGGTTAAACATCTGACTCTTGATTTTGACTCAGGTCATGATCTCTGGGTTGTGAGATCAAGCCCCACATCGGGCTCCGTGCTGGGCATGGAACCTGCTTAAGGTTCTCTTTCTCCCTTTCCCTCCTCCCCTCTCCCCCCAAAATAAAAAAATAAAATAAAAAGAAGGTGGCAAACCTTTACTAACTAATCAAGTAACTCAGTGTTTCTGTGGGCCACTATGAGCCCAAGCATGACAAGGGTTGGACGGACATATCCTCTGTAAAAAACACTGTGTGATAGCAATAGTCCACGTCTTTACTCAAACTCTCTCACCCAAGGAAGACCTTATACTGTGCTCACTTCAGAGAGCTGTCCTAAGGATCAAACCAGAAAGTGGCCTGAAAGCACCCAGTACTACAGCAAGCAAATAGTGAGTGCCCCAAAAACGGGACTCTCCCCTTCACCATCTGACCTTGAGCACAGCAAGGAAAGTGTTGATTTTCTTCCTATTCTCGTTGTTCATATTCAAACACCTGATGATGGCCAAGCCAGTTAAACATGGATTACTTGGGTATGGTTGGCTATTCTCATGCGCTCCCCGTGATTCTAGGAGATATCGAATAGGTTAATAGGAACAGGAAGCTTATCGGTGTAACAAGCAAAGCCAGTATGAAGCTTTGATCATCACTACTAACACTCCCACCAAACACCCTGGCTTCCCATGGAGGATATGTGTGCATGGAAACCACCAGAACGCCAACCACCACACAGAAACCAAACTTCAGGAAGTCAAGAGTCTAAATGGAGTTTGCAGTTTATAAACGTATACTCACAGAATAAAGCAAAGTTAATACTTTTAAAAAGTAACTACACACTGGGGCGCCTGGCTGCTTCAGTCAACAGAGCATGTGACTCTTGATCTCAGGGTCGTAAGTTCGAGCCCCATGTTGAGTGTAGCGCTGACTTTAAAAAAAAGAAAGGAATCACAAACTATAAGGACAAAAACAAGGATTGACAGGAGCTGGGTAGGGAGAGGCCTGGACTATGAAGGAGCACAGGAGAATTTGGGGAGGTGATAGATTGTTTTATATTTGACTGTACACTGAAGAGTGAGTTTAGGGGATAGAAATTACACCTTAATAAAAAGAACTAGCACAGAGCAGTTTCAAGGTGCCTGGTGTACTTCCATGATATCCCTGTAAAGAACAGGGAAGGTAAAGAATGCAGGTCTCTGTGGTCAGGTGGGCATTTCCAGCTGCCCACTAAGAGCGAGTCATAACAGTAACAGGTGTTGACTGAGAAGAGTGGATTCATCCTGTGGACAGTGAACAAGAAGGTTAAACTAATGGATTCCTTAACTGATTATAGACATGATTGCAGTTGCACATGTATAAATAAGTAAGGCTAGAATAATAGAAATCTCAACACCATCAACCAGACCAGGTCTGCCTGGAAGAAATCACGGAAGCAGAATGTCTGACACCTGAAGAGACCTGAGAGGCCATCAAGTCAAACCTGCCAATTCTCTCCAAATTCACAAGGTCAGAAGAAAAGTTCCATGCCCACTTTTGGTGGAAGGAAGAAAAGCTAGTTTTCTCATTTCCTTGCAAACCTACGTAGGACAGATTTATTTTATTCCGATATCTTGTGATGAGTAACTGATATGGCGATGAATGTTTTAATTTACCTTCAGATAGAAAAAACTCTCTTCTTCTGGAGTGGAAATCACTTTCAAGTTTGTTTCCTGCATATCATCTCCTTCCAGAGTAACCACTTTGCATCCAGAGCACTGAAAACATGGGTATATGACATGGTTTACTGTAACTCTGGGAAGCCACGGGACCATGTGGCGGGGATGCTGGGATTGGACAGCAGGTGAATGGGGAGACACTATGTAGGCGCTTTCTCTACCCACCCCCCCCCACACAGAAAAGGGCTAAATAAGCTTCCTAAAGAGCACAGCTTAAAACTGGGGCAGATCCAATTAAACTCAGACTATAAACCTGTATTGGTTAGGAGAGGTGAACAAAGGCATGGGGAAAAGGATCTAGAATATTCAAAATAAATGAGTAAGACTCTGCTCAGAAAGCTTCTGTGATGGACCAGAGAAAAAGGAAGGTTTAATCCTACCCCAGCCTCCACACTAGTCAAAACCGCGCTTAGAAGCTGACTTCGGCATGGCTGAATTCCTTTGGCACAAACTCCCTGAGTCTCTGAGACCTATTTTCCACAGAAATGCTAGTTATGTGTTTCAGTCAGGATTAATTTAGATTTTTTTTTTATTCCTACATGTATCAGAATCATTCATCGAGGGGCAGTTCTTATATATCCATTCCCAGAATCCTCTTAAGACATCTGGTCTCATTAGAAGATCAAATAGATCTTCCAGATTCATTAGTTGTTCAACAAAGTGGGAATTAGTTTCTCACTGCTCTTGTGTCTGTGAGATATTTAAGACATAGATGAGAGAAAAATAACAAAGAAAACGTACAATCTTCTTGACTCACAAAGACAGGTCTTTCACCAATGTGAGGAGGTCTTGAATTTGCTTTTAATTTCCAAAAACACAAGGAAAGAAAGTCAAGAGTATCGGCCATCCTAAGATTTGGTTTGAAGATTAGAAGGTGCGTGGGATTTACGACATTACCTCAGAAACACTTCTAATACATTTATAATTAGTGGCTCATCTATCACCTGATTGCAACCTTGTATTCTCTTTCTGTAGCTTTTCACAAACATACATAAAAAGTAACCCGTGCTGACTATGTGGGCATCAAGTAGAATTGTATTTAGCCATTTTAACTGCTGAGCACAACCCATGTTGTTGCTGAACCAGATTCTCCCACAGAGTACACTATCTGTAGAGGGTAAGGTATTAAAGAATGCTCCAGACACGCTCTCGAGGCTCAGAAGTGCTAGCTGGTAGATCCACTCTACTGAATGATACCCCAGTGGCCTGAAAGAATTATTGTAGCTTTCTAAAGTGACTCATTCACTCCCAGGGGGTCGTCTGAGCTCAGAGAAAATCTGTCTCACTGATTATTAGTGATTTAGTAATTGGATGGTAGTGATGGACTTCTGATAACCTAGAGATTTGCTTTAGCTTCACTGGCAAAGACCTGTGTTTTCAGAGTCAAAGGTTACACTGCCTATTTGTGTGTGTTTCTTGGGGGTGGGGAGGGGGGCTGTACAAAGTACTGCTTTTCAGAACCTGAATCTGCCAGTCCCAATTCTGACATTTAGTAGCTGCATCATCTTGAGCCAAGTCACAATTCCACTCCTGCTTCAGTTTCTTCATAGGTAAAATCAAGAGGTGGGTCAAATGATCTCCACCATGTCTTCAAACTCAGGAAAAATCTGGTTTCTAGGCCTGGAATATCTTCCGATGCATATGTGCTGTTTCGAAAGCTACTATTTCATAGTATTAATTTCATCGTTCTCATGCCAGTATTTTGGATTGGAATTAGAATTGGCCCTTACAGGTGTATAGAAAAACAGAACAGCTCACTTATGTGTCCGCATCCCTTCTTCCCTAATCATCTTCCAGCTCTGAAATTGCACGGTTTCTAGGCGTATACAATCTTTTTTTTTTTCTTTTACTGTTTATGTGCTATTACATGAACTGTGAGGTTGGGAGTTGTAATTTCCTCTTTCTCATTACAATATTTTGAATAGGAACCAGAATATCTTTTTTGAACCTTGTAGAACCATGTAGAAAAACAAAACCACCCACCAAATTACCTCTGACCCTTCTGTTACCTTAAATAGTAAACAAATGAAATCTGTATTCTCTCCTTTTATACATGGTAGAGAGTGTAACTTGTCCTGAAATAATGAGCAAGGAGTCATTTGCAAAACTGCCTTATTATCCTATTACTCTCCCGGAACAAATATGTGACTTTTCATCTTGGGGTCATAGAGGTATAAGCAATCTGCCCGTATATCACTTGATGGGTAATTTGTTGTGAAGTTACAAGAAAAAGACAAAGGTTTAAAGGGGAGCACTGATCTTCCCAAAGGGCTATTTAAAAATCACAATTTTGCAGGAAGATAGGGTGAGGACTGGGCTGTAGGTTTTGGGGATGTGTTGGAAGCCATGCCAGAGGAAAGAGGCATTTTCAGGACTTGCACTTAGCAATGCCAGGTAGGCAATGCCCAATGGATGGCCTACAAAACCTTCCCTAGAGCAATGTTTCTTGAACTGCAGGTCATGCCTCATTAGTGGGTCATGTAACCAATTCAGTGGGTGATGACTGGAAATTTTTAAAAACATGTAAATTAGACTAAAGCAGAATAGAGTAGAAAATATCAAGTGCATGGCATGGAGAAGGTCATGTAATGTCTAGTCAAACTCTGGTTCATTTTATATGTGTATATGTATGTTTCTCGGTGTGTGTGTGTGTGTGTGTGGTAGAGAGGGAGAGATCTGTTTCGGTACACCAAGTTCCAATGTAAAATATATTCTTACTGCAGGTCATAGTTTAAAAACTTGAAAGCCATTGCCCTGGAAAAATACATGGCGATGCACATGTCTCAATGTTGGCGTCCAACAACTTGCTCTATTTTGTGACAAATTTATAAACACAAGGAAAAGGAATTCTTTCAAATGTGAACAGTCACCTTCTAACTCTAAATTTAAACTGCCCCTAAATTATTCTAAATTCTACTTTTTCTTCTCTGAAAAATACTTATATTGAATCACTCTTTTCAATGCAAGCTCAAGGCGAAACAGGAAGTGGGTCAAGTTTGTCTTTCTCTCCTGAGGGCACTTCCTACCCCTTTTAAGCACCCCCACTAATGTCTGTACTTTCTTTCCCTTTCCTTTTTTCAAAGCATCTTCTCATGAAAGACTGATAAATGCATTAAATAACAATATAAATGACTGATAATGCTTTAATATGCCCCATTCCCAAAGGATTTACATTTTAGCCAAATATGAAACCTCACACCCCATAAAAGAATCTTGTAGAATTTAGCTACAGGGGGGAGGAAAAGAGAATTTTGGAAAGGAAGAGTGCTTTCCTAGCACTCTTAAAATCCTACCTGTGGCTGTCTATATTCTCTTCATAATGTTTCCTTTTTGACATGTAAATGATATGCATAATTTCTTCCCCTGTGTATTTGTGAAATACAACTTCAGCTGTCTTTTTTAAATAGATATTTATGAAACTGTCTTATCATAAATCTTTGAGAGGAAATATTTTTTGTCTAACTCAACTTTGCATTCATCTTACACCCAACTTACTGTCTGGCAAATTTAAGTCCTCAATTAGTAGTACTTATGACTGTTTATTATAGAATTGCACTACTCTATAACATATGTGGTGATATTGTTTCCCAATGTCAAACTAGGAAAAAGCACAACTGCTTGTTTTTATGCTGAATATCAGATAGTATTATGTAAAATCTCCAGACACTTGTCATAAAACCACAATAATGATGATTTTAAAAGAACACTAATTTATTTATTGAGTATGAAATGTATGCCAGGCTCCCAGTCCTAGATATTTTGCCTACATGATCTCATTTCTTCCTTGCAAAACCTCGTCAATGGTGAAAGTATTGTTATGCCCTCCATACCCCCTATACCATAAACACCACAGGTATAATTTTACAGATGGGAAAACTAAGCCTAGAAATTAACATCCTGCCTACGAAGACACAGTTATTAAGTCATAGCAAACAAAGCTCTAACTCAAAGTGAGTCCATCTGCCCGCAAAGGTCAGTCGTGCTTTCCTCACTTTTACATTTCTTAATGTTGTATCTAAAATTATCGTTTTCTTTTTCATTTCAGATACCTTACTGGCCGTCTGAAGGACAAAGCTGTGAGTGTAAGAACACCAGAAAGTTTTCTTTGTTTTTGTTTTTCATGAAAAACGCTTTGATTATCACAGAGTGGTTACATACCCAGAAAATATCTGGCCTGACCGTGCTAACTCAACGCATTCTGCTTGTCCTCTGCATTTGGTATCTATCTCCACTTTCAGCCCTCTTTAAATGGAGAGATAAAGTACAAGAGAGTAAAGAGCTGAATACGTCAACACTCTTAACCGCCTGGTGGTAGTATTCTATCAACTTCTTTGGATCTGTTCAGATAACTTTTTTGTTTCCCTGTACAAATCGCAGTGCTTAATAAAGACTGCTATGAAAAGTGCTGTCTCCCATTTGCACACAACTTTCATATTCCCTGGTCTATCTACACAGACAGTTTTCAACAACCACCCTTTATATTAAAAGTCGGCTTTGTATTGTCCTTCTCTCAAAGATTTTAAATCTCCTCCAAAAGTCCTAGGTGTTCAGAAGCCACAGATCTTTAGCAGCTATGTCTACCCCCATGACAGTAAAAGGAAGAAATTGATTTTGCAACAGATATACTGAGAAATCAAATCCAGGATTCACCTTTGCTCTTAAAACAGAGAATGAAACCACTGACTACCAAATGTGCTTTGGTAGCTACTCTTGGATTCCAAACTTCGATATCACTTTCCCATATTAATTCAGTCTTAAGTTTCAGGAAATAAAATAATTACGTAGTTAAACAGAGATCTTTATACAAACATGTACTGTGTTTACAATGTACCAATCCATTAAAATCAACGACAGACATAGATTATGAGAACTAAAACCCGAGCCAAGTAGACTAGCACTCACCATTTGCCCAATCCCCATCCAATGACAGTAAACATCCTATTGGAATCTGCTCCGAAAACAAAGCTTTACCAACCTAATGTCAAGGTAAACAGGTAGTAAATACCTATTTGACACTAGTAGCCAGTGGTATCATTTTCATTCTCTAGGGTCTAAACACAACTAAACGCTGGCATTTTTTCTTTTAAATTGGCACCATTATAATATAGCTTTTTACTTGGTAATTTTTAAAAAAGTTCACAAGGTGCTGGTCCACAATGACTTAAATTTTCTAGCCATAAACCGTCTGAGTTAAAGGGAGTAAGTAAAGACATTCTACTATTCAGAAAAAAAAATTTTTTTTCCCCGATACTTTACATGAAATGCCATTCCCCCCCTAAACTAAGAGCTACATAGAATAAAAGCCCCATCAAGTTAAGCTGTGACAGTCCCGAAGTCAAGGTCATAAGATTCTTCTACTCTGTAAATCATACAAAGAAGAAAAGTAAGGAAAACATATTTTCAACACCAAGTATATATTAATTAGGAACAGAGTTAGGTCTCTCTTGAAAGGGGGACTGTAAGTTGTAAGAGCCGATGACGTACCTTAAGTTCTCTGAAGAAGATACTACTCCTGGCCCACTCAACAATAGAGAAGAGGGTTTGATCAGCCATTTTGCACATAAGCCCAAACGTGCTCAGCTTTTCGTGCTTGCTTCGGTTAGCTTGTTCTTGCTGCAAATAGGCCATGATTTTAGCCTGGACTTGAGGCTCATCTGGCTCACACTTCAGAAGTTCCAGTATCAGATGTGGGATGCTTGCCGGGGAGCTCGTCTGGTAACTATCCATGTAGGAATAGCCCATTATCGACTCTGGTGAGCTGGTGTAGGGATCTGGGTACTCGGACTTGATGGCCCGGCTAGGAAAGTGACTGTATGTTTGGTAACCTTGCAGGCTGCCATGAGGTGGCATTGTCATGCTAATGGGGGATGTTACAAAGGGACTTCTGTCATAGTCTGTAGGAGGCAAGGCGGCGTGGTTCAGAGGTAGGCCTTTGGAGGCAGAATGGATGTTCTGAATGGCAGAAGAGATGGTGAGCTCAGAGGGCATTGCTTGGATCACCTGAGACATGGCTTCTAGCTTAAGTCCATTGGCTCGGATGAGGGCTTTTTTCTGTTGCTTTAGGGCCCTGTCTCTCTTGTACATTGGCCCAAATTTATTCCTTCCCCCGCGCATTCGGTCAGCCCTTACCGCTGTGGGGAAATAAAAAAAAGGAGTAAGGGTATAAATAAGGTGCAAATTATTAGCAGTCTCTACATCTCCAGCTATCGAGAAATGTTGAAAATTGACCAGAAGTGTTAGGTGTGTGGTTGTTTTCATTACAATGGCCCATAAAGATTCCCCCCCCCCAAAAAAAAGCCATTTTTGAATTCTTTCGTCTTTAAGTGTTTGTCATCAAAAAAGTATTTTGGATGCATAGGGACATATTAACCCTTTGGTAGACAGTGAGGATTTCATAATTCTTGCTGCACACGGGGGATACTCCAGATTGCTAAGGAAGAGGATCAGTTTCTATTATGCCAGCTTTGTCAGAATTCTCGTTACGGAAACCCAAACTACTAAGAGGAAAAAATAAAAAATCAACCCATTTCTGGATTGAATTGTGAATATTTTCCCTGAGAATATCTTCATTCCTCAAAGCCATTTTGACTAATCTGCTGCAAAAAGGGTTGAGCACATGCTCTTCCTGGAAAATCATTTTCACCTGGACTTGATGAGCACACATCAGATAACCACCAGTTATTCTTTTTAATTTAAGAAGAACTGGACATAATTAAAGCAAATTCATTTCAGAAGCTGTCAAGACAGTCTACCATCACAGTGCTGTGTGGACTCTGGGACCGTGTCAAATAAGTGAGTTAGCAGTAGTCTCCAAGCCCACAGTGGCCAATGGCAATTAGACAGAAACCAGCGACCTCTGACAGCTTGTGACATGTTGAAATTGCTGGAGGTTAAGTTTTTGAGCTTTTGATCTTAGGATTAGTATAGCATTAAACATTTATTGTGAATGCTAGGTATCTAGAATATTGTGCAAGTTTTTCATCTGGATGATAATTTATTGAATATTCCACTTTTTCATATCACTGTTAAGGAAGTATGGTTATGCCCCACGAGTGACTTAGTAATACTTTTTAAGGTAAAGAAATGCAACCTTTTCTTTTCATTAAAAAAAAGAGAGAGAAATCAAATGACATCATATGAAGCCACAACATTTACTCGTGTGTGTGTGTGTGTGTGTGTGTGTTTTGTTTTGTTAAGTAGGTTCCATGCCCAACGTGGGGTTTGAACTCATGACCCCCGAGATCAAGTGTCACATGCTCTACCGACTGAGGCAGCCAGGCGTCCCACAACATTTACTCTTTGACATTTTATATTTTGAGTCTCATACGACATTATGCATCTCCCACAATATTTTGCTGTTTGGAAAATAATAAAGTGAGTGGTAATAAAGAAATTAGTGAGCATTTCTTTCTTGATCTTTCTCCATCTCTTCTTAATAGCAATACAGAGGGGCACCTGGGTGGCTCAGTCGGTTAAGCCTCTGCCTTCAGATTCCTGAGGTCCTGGAATTGAGCTCCAGGGCTGCTCTCTGCTCAGCAGGGAGTCTGCTTCTCCCTCTCCCCCTCCCCCCATTCATGCTCGCTCTCTCTCTCTCTCTGAAATAAATAAAATCTTAAAAAATAAATAAAATAAAAGCAATACAGAGTTAACAGTTCCAATGATAACCAAAGTGGCTACTTCTATTGGGAAAGAATCTATGAGCAATTTAGCAGATTTATTTGAAATCTTTTGAGTATTTCTATCAAGTCTGAGAGCCACATCACAGGAAAGCTCCACACACAACTAGCCTGTGCCTCATTGATCAACTAAAATGCACTCTTGTATCTGGCACATAACGGTGACATGTATCTCTTATTATTACTTTACTTGCACTATAGTTAATCTGTGGAAAGTCAGTAGGCTGGAGGCTAAGAAACAGCAACACACCAAAATAGTCCATGAACTAGAGACTACTTACTTACAGCGACCACATATTAACTTTCCTCCCTGCCAACCTGTACATTGTAAATACAGTTCTACTCTCACAACATAAAGTCTAACATGGCTTTTGGGGAACCACTACCTTATTCCTGTCAAACCAATGCTACTGATTTAATAGTTCATTATTTTTCATGTTTCCTACTTTTCAACTTCATTTCGCAGCCTTCATCATTATCTTAAAAAAGAGAAACGTACTTTCCCACACTATCAAAATTGATAATCTACACGAGAAACCCCATTGCACAATTAAAGGCTTTAACTCTTGCTCAGGAGCCATGAAATTAATAGTAACAATTGTGACAAGTAAACAATTTAAAAGATTAAAATCAGACTTTTACTAGAGCATCCGATTTGAAAACTTAAAAGTATTTTTAATTTTTGCAAATGTTTAAAACTTGTTCTCAGTTGAATCACGTTAGTCTTATTTTCATCTAACTTGGCCTTTTTAGCGTCAAATCCATCTGCTCGCCAAACTAAAAAAAAAAAAAAAAAAGTGGGGGGAGGGAAACTCTGATATTTAAAATTTTTCCTAGTAGATGTCCCCAGTGTTTAAATGATACTCAGACATCTCTGCTGACAAAACATAAAAAAGATCTTACATTATTGTCCATGGTGTTAAAAGACTAGGAAAATAATGTTATCATATTCTAAGTACAACGTTATTTTAAATCTTACGTCCTTGGAGAGTTTTAACAGGCAGTAGTCTTTGGAAGAAACTTACCTTCTAGCTTCATTCCAACACTTAGACATTTTTGAAATCGACAGTAAGGACAACGCTTTCTCTGTGTTTTATCAATTTGGCAGTTCTGGTTTTCTATACATGTGTACCTTTTATTATTTTGGACTGTTCGCTTAAAAAATCCCTACAAGACAGAGAAAATAGTGAGGCATATTAAAAATCTAACACCCATCTCTTCCATTGTTTCATTTTAAGGAAATCACCAATAAATCTTTTCATTGAACCAATGAGCCCTTCCGTGGTTCTGTGGTTTGTTTCACATTTTAACAAGATCGACCCTCCAAAACAGCACCGGGCCAAAGTGGAGATTTTTCTAGCACTTGAGTTCTATTCCTAAAATTATCTCAAATCTCGGGGAGATTTGGATACACACCATTTCATCTCAACAGTCAGAGAAAAATACATTCTATATTGACTAGTATTAAAAAAACACACACACATCTGTTTTCTTATTAATCTATTCCAGGTAAGGTACTCATGGAGATCTGCACTGTTTGTAAGCAGTCTGATAGAATTTTAGTGGCAAACTATTGTAAAATAACAGTGGAAAATTGAATAGCAAAACACCCCAGATATTTTTTTTTTTTTACAAACGTCAGCACTTGATAGTTAAGAGCAAAAGGATTTAAAGAGTAAAATGGGTAAGTGTTCATAATTCCATTGGAATACATTCAAGTTGGGGAACTCTGTTAAAAAAAAAGAAAGAAAGGTGAAACTAACGGAAAAGAAAATCATGTGTAGCAGAGAGCTGAATTTTAGCAGTGTGTTTTTCTTATATTGCACCCAAAAGAATTCATCAAAAACAAATTTTGTAGCTTCATAATACAATAATAGCTTTACCAGGATGGTGTATATTCTTTATGTTTATCCTACTAGCCATAAAGTGAAACAATCTTACTTTGTTATAGAGAATGAAAGGATTTTCCTGCCAGTGGTTTAAGTATTTGTAACTGAGCTTTCTCCTTTAAAAAATGTTGAAAAATAGCAAGTATCAGGTTGACTGGGAATATATTAAAAAGGTCTGAGATAAATTCTTGATGTATGGTTGAGATTATTAGGAACAATAAAGTACATTTGACATATTAAAACTTCTTGCATTTAAATAGGTCATATAATTTATTTATGAAAGCTACACTTACTATAAACTGAGATGTGGTTTCTTATTCTTTATGATATAAATTTCAAAAAAATCTTAAGAATTGTTTTTGGAATAAATAAGGATAAAATCACACAGTTGAGAATTTAGACTTTTACCTGTGGATAAAAAATGTTTAGACTTGCAGTACAGAATAGTCTGAAGTTAAAATATATTTGGGAAATACTTTGTCATGTTTCCTCTCAAGAACAACGATGTTTAAATATATATAAGTCAAGCAAAATCAATATTTAGGACTGTTAGAAATAGAAGTCTTTCTACAGATACATCACTTTACTACAATAAAATATTTTAAAGCCATGAGACTGGCAAAGTTTTCTAAACAGCATAATTTTTTTTTTGCCTTTGGAATTAAACACATATTTCAAAGAATCATCTCCCTAAGACTCTTTCTCTCATTTTTAATTGAGTCCAAAAAAGACAGCCTAAATATAGCTTTAGAAAGCAATCCAAGGGTTTATTTTGGTTTTGAACCTTGTATTTGTCAGGTAGCAATGTGTAAGCAAACCTTGCAGCTTTCACAGGTGAGGAGCCCATAATGGTATCCAGACACTTTATCTCCACACACCGGGCAGAGCTCTTCAAGATCTTCATCATAGGAGTAATTCACCATTTTAAACTGAGACACTGAAACAAAAGAAATGTATATACATAGCTAATTAATTCACAGGGTAGGTTGTAATCCTGCAGTGAGAAGCATTTTGGTAATTGGTGGGCAAATATCACAGGTAAAATATAAAATAAAAATATTTTTTTATCCAGGTGTAGTGAAAAACTATTTTTATACAATGAAAGTAAAAGATCTTTTGGACTCAGCAAGCACGCACTTCCTATTTTTTAACTGAAAAAGAATTCCAACTTGTTTTGTTAAGAATTTTAAACTTACCACTGTTGAACACACATAGCTCATAACTGCAAGGCAGCAAATCAGAATAGAAACATGAATTGCAGAAAATAACAATTTAGAACTTTAAACCTCCTAAAGTTAAGATCCAAAAATGTCACCTTTGCCTAGGAGAGAGAAACAAGCACACACAGTCTCCCACTCTTGAACTAAGTTTGCTGCAAGTACACCTCGCTCAACAGGAGAGCAACTCCGACTTGCAAACACTTGACGGAGAGCCTGAAGCCCCAGAAACCTGCTTCTCAGCAGCAAGCCCCACTTGAACCACAGCCTGCTGCTCCCTACGTTCAAATCTGTTAGATTAATTGAAACATTCAGCTCCATATCGACAGGACTCCTGTTCTGGATACTTTCACCTCTTCACACTTGAAAATCTCCTGTAAAAATAGAGAAGGAAAAGAGAGAGGACGCCGGGCAGAGAGAGAGAAAAAGGAAAAGATACACACGAGGGTTTGGTTTCGTCGCAAAGTCCTGTGATAAACTTCACATGTTTCCGATAATCAGGGCAAAATATAAACACCTCCGGATCGCCCTGTTAAAGTTAAACAGAAATCAGGCCGTGGCTCCGCGCGGTTCACTGCGGGGATCGAGTAACCGCCTTCCGCCGGACGCAGCTCTGCGAAGGCGCCTTTGCAGCCAAAAGATGGATAAACTATGCACAGGAAGGACAGTGGCCGGGAGATAATACCTGACCTAATCCCTTCCCGAGACTCACCCAGGGTCAGGTGTCGGAGGGCGGACGCAACGGGTACCTGCGGTAAGGAGCAGGTCCGCGCAGCCCGGCACCCTAACCCTTCCGGGCACCTTCCTGTGAAACCCCGGGGTACACTCGCCTCTCGCCCCTTGCTCGGCTACACACAGGCGCACTAAAGCAGAGTCGAGTTTAAGTTAATCAGTGGCACTTGCAGGGGGCGGGGCGGGGGGGGGCGGGGAACCGATGGCCGGACAGAAGTTTCCTCTGATTTGTTTACCAAAAAGGAAAGAGAAATAGCCCCCACCGCATCCCCGAAGTTCCCGGCCACTCCATCACCATAATGTGGCCTCTTCGACAATGACTCGTTCTTTTCCTTATTCTTTTTAAAATAAAGTTCTTTTTTTCTTTATGGATTCTGCAGGCCTCCGGAAAGGGCCGTGGGGAGGTGCGGTCACTTGCACCACTTCGAGGCTGAGGGCCGAGCACAGACCGGCTGAGTTTGAGCCATCTCTTCCCGAGCCACAGAGCCCTGGTCTGGGGCTTAAACCCGAGTGAGTTAGCCAGAGTTTGGAGATAGGGGGTGGGGTCCCCGTGAAAGATGTTCCCGTAGAGGCAGGCGCTTGGGCTCCGTAAAACAAGTAAAGAGATACTGAGCGCAGTCCTCCCAGCGGTGCCAGCCCTAACAGGTCCGCGCTCGGGTTTTGGGAAGCTGGGGGTTTGGGGGAACTGAGGGTTCGAGAAGTTCGTTTATAGCCCCATCTCTCCCAAAACTTAAACTATTGCTTTGTGGCGTGTTTTAGGGACGGGAAAAACTGTACTTTATTGTTTTTATTCTCCCAAAAAAGTAAAGTCTAAACTTTGCACCTAAGAGGCACAGCGAGGCAAACGTTTGCAGGAGGATTCGGTGCCCACCTCGGGCATCCAACCCCAAAAGGACCGGAGTTGAGGGTGGGGACCCTCTTGGACAAAGAGTCCGTGCGGGTAGACAGTTGCCGCTGTGCAAGACCGAGGCATCTTTCAGTTTCCCAGGTGCTGTACCCAAGTAGGCATTTGAAGAACGGAATCCGTTAGGGCAAAGAAGTCCCTGTCCTAAGAAAGTGAAGAGGACGGTGGGGCCTTGTAAAGCTAGGACCGCAGAGAGGCACGCAGAGAAATTCCCCCTAAGTTGGACGCGCTATGCTGTCCCGCAACCCAATGGCGGGTCCCCTTTCTGATCGGATTAGGGCGACTAGGGCGCATCCCCGGCGGAGACCAGAGCAAGCATGGTAATGGGGTCCCATCCCCAGGGACTGCCCTCGAGGTGTAGGCCGCGTGGCCTAGGGAAAAGTCGTGCCGTGGCCATTCCCACACTGTTTTCGAACCCGGAGTGAGCCAGCGGCCGGCGACTTCTCCTGAGCCCTGGGCACAACGGAGGGCTAACTTTCTGCTTTGGGGCAGTAGGTCGTGTCAAGAACTCCCCTCCGGAACTTTACAGGGAAAATATTACAGTGGCATTTCCCTCCCATTTCCCCCCACCCCCTGAACCCTTATTCTTGCCTCCCCTACTTCTTGATCCAGCGTTTCTCTGAGCGTCTTTTCCCGAGTCTCAGAAACGCGCGCGCCGGAACGAGCAGCAGGAACTTTCCTTTTGCACCCAAGATCGCGCTGGCCTCACGGGCGCCCAAAGGGTTGTCCCTCTCCGCAGCTCAGGCGGAGGGTTCCCAGATCCGGCTCCCGGCACCCGGGTCCCCCACGTCCCCACTTCGCGGGAATCCCAGGTGAGGGCGAGAACGCCTCTTTGGGCCAACCGGGTTCCTCCAGCAGCCAACCCTCAAGTTAGTCTCAGGGGCCGCAGCCCCCAGGGGACTTCCACAGCCCTTCCTGGAGGGTTGGAGAGACCCCAGGATCACGGTGGGGTAAGCGACCCAGAGGCGTAACGCACGTCTTGCCGCCACCCGGTCCCCCAGCCCAGCCGGGCGACGTCAGGGCCCCCGGGGCCGAGCGCTGCAGGCGCGCCGCCTATCCCGTACCGCGGCGTGTACCAACCCCAAACTCTGGTCGGACTCTGCTCTCAACACCTCCCCGGCCCTTTCAAGTTCGCTCAAGGGGATGGCAGGAAGCGTTCCGGGATCACAGGCCCGCCTGCCCGCACATCCTGCGCGCTGGAAGGGGCGAGGATGGAAGAGCACCGGTGACTTTTCCTAGCATTGTTCCCTCCCCAGCCCAGAGCAACTGCGATAAACTTCTGAAGGGCTCATACAGCCAGATCTAGAGTCGCTGTTTTGGAATGCGGCGAAAATATTGCCAGCAGAGTTTGCTTTTTTTGTTGTCAGCAATCAAGAGCTGGGAAAACAAATAGGACTTCCATACTCCCAGTTCTCGAACTGAAGCAGAGGCATTAAGCTAAACCGCTGCCCCCCTCCCTCAACTAACTCGGCAATACCCGCGCAGAAGATGGGGTTGGGGTAACTTTGGATCTCTTCAGTTCTGCCTGCAGTTCTGAAGTTGTCCAAATTATGCCGGCGCCCAGTTGTCCGCATGGGCGTTTGGGGGTGCCCACATGCATTCTAACGCCGCTAGGACAAGCTTTTCCGGGGTCATCTTCTCTTTCTGTAGTTGACTTTGCTAGGCGGGGTGTTTTTCCTCCACACAAGAGCACTGATTAAAGTTCCCACCGATTCAGTGACTGAGAACCTGCTCCGGTTTCCAGTGAGGCATTCCATTTCTTAGAATGATCTTATTATTCTGAAGTATCTGTAGCCTGAAGGCGCCCCCCCCCCCCCCGCCTCGGGTTGCCATAGATCTCGAAGCCTCTCTTTTCTTAATTAGAAGCGGCCAATTAGGCATTGCTTGGAAAACCTCCGCCCCGCATTGTTCAAGAGCCATAAACTTTTATGCCTGTCCCTGGGGTGGGGGGCCTGCCGCCCGCGAGCTGCCCCACAGCCCGGCGGCCGCGAGAGCCCAGCCGGGTAGCTCCAGCGCCCGCGAGGGGTGGGCGGCTGAAGCCCGCAGGGCGAGCCCGGGGGTGGCGTGGCCGCGGGAGCCCGAGCGCCGCGCAGCGCCTCCTTACCTTGCATGTTTTCCGGCATCTGCCCCTGTTCCCCATGCGATCGAGCCAGTCCCAGGGCTTCCGTCTCCACTTTGGGCAGCATGACAAGGCGGCCGCGGGCGGGGATAGGGGGTCCGTGTCCGTCCGGAAGCCCAGCACCTGGACACGGGCAGCAC
Organism: Phoca vitulina; assembly: GCF_004348235.1. Taxonomy (NCBI): domain Eukaryota; kingdom Metazoa; phylum Chordata; class Mammalia; order Carnivora; family Phocidae; genus Phoca; species Phoca vitulina. The sequence continues at coordinate 23,585,415 of NW_022589729.1, forward strand.
AGATTCAACTCCGGCGGAAAAAAAGGAAGGGCGACTGGGGTGCCGGCTCACCCACCCGCTCGCGGGAGCGTGCCTCCGCCTCCTCCCGGGGCCGCGGGTCAGGACCCCTGAGCCCCGTCCAGTCTCGCAACTCCGGAGCCGCCCCCAAGCCGCTGGGAGGAGATGGCGGGCTACGAGATGCGGTGAAGACTGCGTCCCGGCGCCTTGGTTTGGCTCGGCGAGGGCGGAGGCGGCGGCGGTGGCGAGGGCGCAGCTGCCCGGGGCGCGGATCCGAGTGCGGCCGAGCTCCGGGCGGGCAGCGGAGACGGCGGCGGAGCCGCTGGTGCTGCCGCCGCGGCGGTGCCGCTGCCGCTGCTCCCGGACGGCTCGGGCGACTTCTACCCCTCCCTCCACCCGCCCTCTGGCTCAGGATCGCCAGGGGTCTCTCTCTCTCTCTCTCTCTCGCCTCACTTCTCCTCTCCGCCCCTTCCCCCGTCTCTGCTTCCCTCTCGCTCACTATCACAAGTGTGAAGTTGTGAAGTTCCAGCCTCCCTCTCCTGCCTCGTTTACTCCTCCCGCGTGTCCGAGAGCAGTCCTTCCAGCCCCGAGGGTGACGGTGCTGGCAAGGAAAGGGGGAAGATGAGGAGGAGTGGGGAGGTAAGTAAGACGGGGCTAAGGGGAAGGCTGGGATGAGGGGTGATGACAGTGAATGGGGACGCGGGTTCCGGACTAGGTCGGACACCAGCCGCCAGCCAATGAGGATGAGGCGCATGCTCCAGTCCCCTCGCCTGCCCCAACCTCGCCACCCCGCCTTAACCCCCTCCCACCCCACCCTGACCTGGGGCGGGGGATGTGAATGCTGCCGGGTCTTCCAGCTAGGGAGAGGCGACCTCTGTCTGAGCGCAGCGGCGGAGGACGGGAGGCTAGGGCGGCGATTTATTTCTGCGAGCTGGGGGGAAGCCAGAAGGGACGCGGGAGTGTGTGGGTGTGCGTGCGTGTCTCCGCGCGCGTGTCGGGTCAGGGGCTGGAGGGGGGAGTTAAACACCCATTTGAACAACCTAAAGGAGAAAAGAGATGTTGAATTCAGTGGACCGCTCTTCTCCAAAGAGCTGGCCTGCTCTCCAGGGTCTCCCGGCTTCATTAACCCCTCAGCATTCAGTCCGAAAAGGCCCCACCGTGGGCCCCGGGAGTCCTGGAGTGGCCGAGCGTCCCGGCCCACCGAGGAGACAGCCATATGGCCGCACGTTCACTCACTTGCCGGAAATCTGAGAAACAGCTATCCCTGTTTCCCCACTCTACCAGTTCCTTCACTGGTAGACTGGTAAACACCCCACCCCCTCCAGCCCAAGATTATATTGGCGGCAGACTTCCTAAATTTTAGTGAACTGCGTGTCCAAGTAGAATGCAAAGACCGAACTAGGCTTTCCTTTTTCATTCTGGTGTCTCTGGTGGGACCATCCACATGAGGCCCAGAGGCCCAGCACTTTTAATAAAGTTTTAAAGAACCATCTGTTATGTAAGCTCTTCAGCCACCAGCCCAGCCACATCTTCAAAAAGTTTTCAGATCTCATCCCAACAAGATGAAAAACATTTTTTTCCAGCCTCATGACTGCATATGAAATGCCTCAAATTCAGTGTCTGCTGCAAGACTGGGTAATTATCAGAGTCCACCCACAAGGGGGTGAATTTGAATCTCAAAAGATCTGAATTTATTCTATTTGAATGGCATGGAGATCACACATTCAAACTGTCCAGTCCAGTATTTGATGAATTGGAAAACACTCCAATCATCACCACGATTAATCTACACTTTTGCATGAAACGGGTTGTTTATCACCTACCGGTGTCTGGCAATTCAGAGGCTGTTGGCTCTCTAAATTGTTCTTTTTGTAATTTTCTTCTTTAATATATATTCAGAATCTAAGTTATTTAAATCTCAGTTTTGTAGCATCATCAAATTTCATGAAAATGTTTAAACTTGGGGGGAGGGAGACTGTCCATTAGTTTGGAAAGTGCAGTGGGCTGTGGTTGCCAAAATTAGGGACCCTTAAGATGCTCAGATTTCTGTGATGGTATCAAGTAACACTGTCAATCCATTTTCAATATTACTAGTTGTTTTAAATACCATTGTGAATTAAGTGCATATATATATATATAGATACATACACACACACACATTTATTTACATAGTTCAGAAAAGGAAAGGAATTACAACTCAGGGCTCAAATCAGTTCTTGCAGTGCTGTGTGGATTCGGATGAACTTTGAAAATCAGTTTATTACAAAGTCTTAATTTAGGAGTGTCCTACTACAATCAAAGAGCTTATGGGGGGCACTTATGTAGCACCTTCACAAACACCAGGCTCGCAGCTATGGAGAACTCCAGACTCTGGGTCCTCAGAGGGAGCTTCCAGCTCAGAGCCAGAGGGAAGGTCCTCTGGTTGGTAGAGCTGAAGGAAGAGGTTAGGAGAGTTGAAGTCTGACAGACCATATATTTGTGGTCTGCATGGTGAAATCCTTGCCTGGACTTGAAGCAGAGCCTGACCCAGCCCAGGCAAACTTTGTGATCACATTCATAACCCAGCTGCAGCTCCAGAAGGGGCTTGTTTAGACCATAGCGTCTCTTGAGTCCAAGCCAGTCTGCCTTCACCTCACACACCCAAAACCAGTAGTCATAGTGACAGAGGGCCAGCTGACATTCATTTATCTCCTCCCCAAACCAGAGGAGGTGGTGAGGGGGGAAATAGGGGCTGGAGACACCGTTTCAAAAAGCCACCCTTAAAAAAAAAAAAAAAAAGTCCAAGATTGCCTTGCTTTGAGGCTCTTGTCCAGGCTGACCGCAGCTAACGGAAGGGACACCGCAAACACAGGAGGTCTCAAGCAGAGAGAAAACCTCGGTGCTCCAGGCCTCCCGCTCCAGGGAGAGAAGAGGCTGGCTCAACCCTATCCCAGATCCCCTCGGCGTGGTGGAAACACCCCCCCCCGGCCCCCCCGCCCCCCGCCTGCGGTGCGCAAGGTGGGAAATCGTCCACTGCAATTGTTTCTAGTCAGAGACCGGAGGGCCCTTTTTCACGGTTTTTCTCCTCAAGGAGTTTAGGGGAGCGGCGGAGTCCCCAGCCCTGGGGCAGACACAGAGGGAGGGGCGGCGGCACCAAGGCTTCCGACACTACACTCATTCCGCCCTCCAAGTGCATCCATTCCCCACCTTCTGAGTTCCCTCTGTCCGAATGTTCTGGTCCCTTGAGCCTTCAATTCGGCTGGGCCAGGGCCAGCATTGGAGCCACGGACCGCTTGCCTTGTGACCGGGGATCTTCTTGGGCGTCTCCCAGAACACCCTCTCGGAAGGAGAGCTGGGGGAGGAGGGGCCTGAGCCGCCCACGGTGCCTCGGGTCGGTCACCTGAGGATGGTTCTAGGTTGCAGAGGCAGCGGTGAGGAAGGAGAGCTAAGTGGACGCGGGAAGGGGGAGGCATTTGAGATGGGAGTAGGGGAACAGGGCCTGTGTGGTCTAAACGTTGATGCCGGTAGTTGGACTGGCCGACAGACACACCGATCGGCTTGGAATAATAAAGCCCCCATAGAAGGGCAGACGCATCCCATCCTCCGCCAGGGACATCTTTACCTACTGCCACTCTGCCTCTTAATGGATGCACACTTAGGAATCTACTCCGTCTGCGGGAAACTTAACTGGTGGCAGAGACAACAGACCAGAAGTCGGGAGGCAGGGGGAGGCTGTTCCAGCTTTAGCTACCGTATGCATTCTCAATTTCTTCCCTGCATTCTTCTGCCAACTTCTGGCAAACTTCTCTCCCCTTTCCCCTCTCTTTCCCCACGCCTCCACCTTCTTTCCGACGAGACTGGTCTCCAGGGCTCGTCCTTCCCGGTTCTGACTTTGTCTTAAAGCATTGATTGACGGTTGCAATTATAAAGGATGATGGCTCGGGGAGGCTCCCGCAGCCTTGATGAGCCCGAGGAGCGCAGTCCTGGCATATTTTATCCAGGCTCAGCGTTACGGGGCCGTGCGCCCCATTCACCCGGCGGGCTGCAGCTGAGGAGGTCTCGCACTCCCCACCCGCGAGGATGTAACCGCCTCGCTCTCCTCCCCCGCCTCCACTTCTCCGCTGTTCCGCGCGGCATTTCAGACAGCGCGCCGGGAACAGCCCGCCCTTGACCTGACCTGAGAATTGTTGGCCAGCCCCGCGCGCTTAACGCATGCAGGCTGCAAAGGGAGTGAAAAATGTCAAGATTTTTAGGACTGGTTCAAGTTTCCTGGGCTCGGAAAACACAGGTCCCCAAGTATAAGACCCACCCCTCCCGCGCGCCTGGGTGGGAGAAGCCTTGCATGACCCACACAACCTCACACGAAACTTGCAAATCAACATTCTTGGAAACAATTTCTAACGTCTACTCCATTTCTACTTTTTGGTAGTTTTTTTTAAGAAACCAGAATCATTACTTTTCTCGTAGCACGTGTCTAGCTTCCAGCCTCAGAAGAAACCTAGATTTTTTTCGAAAAGTCTCCACCAAGTGGCCGGGATAGCCCGAGGGGAAAGAGAAGCAAGTTTACCAGCCTACAGAAAACTCAAGCTCTGCCTAATTTTTCAGCCCCTCCCACTCAAAAAGCCCATCAGAAGGCCCTTTTGCCTTTCTCTGAAGATTAAGTTTAGCAAGAATTCCAGAGTTCCGCTCCCGAGCTCAGGGGGCTGGGCTATCCGCCCCAGCTTCCAGGCTTCCCCAGCCTGCGTCCAGAGCACTTTGTTTTAAGATGAGAGGGGTTAAATTTCAGGACAGACATACAAATTACCAAGGAGCACCGTATTGGCCGAAGCTTTGAAAAAATAAACTGGAATAGGTGAGAAGTCGTGCCTCGTTAAAAAAAAAAAAAAAAGATCCCTTTCTGGTACATGTGTAAAGAACTACCTAAGACATCATCTGCCACAGCGAGTAGAGCAGGAGGAAAAACTGCTATCAATTTAGACACTCTACCCCTGGAAAGACTTGTGTGTCAGGGGTAGCCGCAAGTGGGGATGGATTCACAATCACTAGGAGAGTATCATAATATATCATGGCCCCGTCTTTACTGAGGAGGAAAATACAAGGTGAAGTAATTATCCGGGTAATCCAGGCTCCTCCAGCCCCTCCCCCAACCAACCGCCCACCCTTGCCCTAAAGAATAGGTGAGGTTTTCCGAGAGTTTGGCCTGGATTATCGGAATCTGCATCTCTGTAAAAAGGCTTCTCAGTAGAACTTTTTGGCTTCATTTTCTTTGGAGACTGTTGCCCCAACCCAGGGGTCCAGGCGCGTCCCGCTTTGGTATAGCCGGTGCCCTTCTCGAAGTGGGCGGGGAGATCCGGTCTTGAGAAAGGAGCTGGCTGGGGAAATAATCTTGGGTAGGTGGTCCAATCTAATCTATCTCTTCCTCTGTAATTGAAATGGAGATGTGAGTCAGCTCCAACTCAAAACAGTGAGACTCCACTCTTGGAACCACCCCTGTCCATCCTCGGGACAAACCAGAACAGTGAGTGACGTTCTCGAGGACGATCCTGGCGCCAGCAGGCCACCAAGCGCTTAGTGAAACCAGCTGAGCCCTTGCGTTGCAATTCCACGCCCCTTATCCCCTCCCCCCTCCTCAACCCGGACTAGGAACTATAAAGCCGTAGCACTAGATTATTCAGGGCTACCGTTCACGTGAATCCGCCAGACTGGAAGTGTCCTGAGGGAAGAAGGGGTTCCGCGCCGCCTCGCTTGCGAATTCCTCTGTTCTTGGAGCGCGGGGATGGGTGGTCGGGAGGCTCTTGCCTTAGGAAAGCCCCCGCGCTAGGGGTTTCTGTTCTTAAGATCAAAGAGTGCCGGGCCGCGCAGAGCTGTGTTTGCCAGCCAATTTGGGCCCCTTTGGGGCAGAAAAGAAAGTGGGGCGGGGGGTGCTGGAAAGGCGGGACTTGCGGTGATTATCTTCACCTTCCGGCTTGCGGTGCAAAAGTATGGAAAGTGCTAGGGTTTGGGAGGTTACGCAGTTCGCAGGGTGTCGGCTCGTCCTCCGACCTAAAGACAACTTTTACGATTAAGAGGTGGTGGCCAGCCAGCGCAAAGGCGTGGGGCAAATTCTTTCGCTTTCCCCCCAAGGTTTCTTGTCTGGAAACTGGGGAGATGCTTCGGGGACCTAGTGCCGGGTTCAGACCGATTTTTCTTTTCAATCCAATATAGACCGCGGGTAGAACAGGTGGAGCTTGGTGGGGCTGAGGCTGCGGACGTCCAAGATCATGAGGAAGGAATCAGCATTTACTGTGAAAAATGTTAGCGCTGGGCGTGGGACCAGCGTCTCACTAGAAACACACCAGGGTTTGTCAAAAGTGCTTTTTAAAAACGGGTGCGTGTGCTTAAACTATTTCATTCTCTATCTCGTCCCCTTATAAGACAATAGATGTAGGCGCCTGGGTGGCTCAGTTGGTAAAGCGACTGCCTTCGGCTCAGGTCATGATCCTGGAGTCCGGGTATCGAGTCCCACATCGGGCTCCCTGCTCAGCAGGGAGTCTGCTTCTCCCTCTGACCCTCCTCCCTCTCATGCTCTCTGTCTCTCATTCTCTCTCTTGCAAATAAATAAAATCTTAAAAAAAAAAGACAATAGATGTTTGTTCCTCGGGGTAAAAAGGGTCCTTTTCTCTCTAAACTCAGTCACTCAGGGGCGCCTGGGTGGCTCAGCGGGTTAAGCGTCTGCCTTAGGCAGGGGTCCTGATCCCAGGGTCCTGGGATGGAGCCCCACATGGGGCTCCCTGCTCAGTGGGGATCCTGCTTCTCCCTCTCCCTCTGCTGCTCCCCCTGCTTGTGCTCTCTCTTTCTGTCAAATAAATAAAATCTTAAAAAAATAAATGCAGTCACTCATTTTGGGTGATTTCCCTGCCCTCCTCATACCCACCAATTCTATAACAAATAGCTGCTCTGAATTTTCTCTCAATTCCCTTGTCTGTCAGTAGTCCTGCAAGTGGCCAGCATACACCCCATAAATGCAAGCAAAACCTCCCTCCAAACTCCAGAGAGCCTTTCAAGGAAACCAGAACAGAAGACCCAAAGTGCTTTCCTACATGCTTTGCTCTGCCCCCAAGGCTCCTGGATGCTGTCCCCAGCCGGCCCCCTACACCTCTCCCCATCCCACCCTTCTGAATTCTACTGGGATCTAAATCTAATTTCCACTGTGGAATGAAAAGGAAGATAAAGAGCCATTTACAAATGTCTTCTTAATCCCCCATGCCTTTTGGAAGAATGAGTAGATCAACATTGTTTTTAATAATTACTTTATATCAACAAAGGCAAATAATCACTACTTTAAGGAAAGATCATGGATTTCAGAATCACATCCATGGGTTCTGTTTACAGTTCACTCTCTTGACAAGGTGAAGGATCTTGGGAAAATCACTTGACCTTTCTGATTCAATTTTGTCATCAGTAAAACAGGGTTAACCAAGTAAACTCTATACTTGCATGAGACAGTACGAATAAAGCAACATACCATGCTCTTAATAAATACCAGTTCTCCTTTGTATTTTCTTTTCCCCTAACTTCACCCACACTCATCTTTCTCTAAGGAAAATAACTAGGAAGGGAATCACTAACCATTCTAGAACCATTAAAAATAAGATCCTTCCAGTGGGAGGTACCTGCTAACTTGACTGTCTTGCAGCGCTTGACATAGTCCTCAGGGACCTAATTACACCCCCAGATAAAACTGCTCACCAAACTGCTTATGTTCATCTGTATTCAGATTATTTGGAGTTTAAAAGTTAAGTGTGTCTTTTCTTACTTATTACACAAAAACACACATATCAGAGCTTCCCAAAAGACTAAAAAAGAGGCAGCCTTTATTAATTTGTCTGATCAAGTTCAGTCCACATGGTTCTTCCAGGCTTAACCTCTCACGTTCACACTGGTTATATTTCAACTCTTCCCCAGGGCTTCCCCTAGACCTCAAGGTCCCCAAACTCCTAAAGTTCCTTGAAGCCAACTGGATTTCTCAGAGAAATTTTTGTTCCAATAAGGTGAAGAGTGAGGAAGTGCAACCCAAAGAAATAGCTTTATCCTGAGGTAGGTTCTAGTCTTGGGGAACAAGACATCTGACTCTTGCCCTTCATAAAACATCCCTAGCAGTGCTTGGGGGAAGCTGGGCCTCCAGGTGGGAGTCTGTCCCAGAGCCTTCTCCATACCTCATCTCAAGTTCAAGGCTGAATCTAAGATAACCCTAGACATTATGTCTGGGTAGAGGCATTAAGTAAAGGAAAAAAAAAAAAAAAAAACACTACCAAGCCTCTGTTCTCCCTTCCTCCATAAATCTTTCTTGGTTTATTAAAAGAGGTGTTAAAGAAATCCTTTAGCTCCAGTCAGAACTTGTAAATCAAGGCCAGTAAAGAGTTTGGGAAGCACTCTTTTGGAGTTAGGCTGAGGCAAGGAAGGAGAAGAGGCACCAGAGTTTAGCTTCCTGGAGGGAACTGGCTGCCTGAACCCAGCAGCCAAGAATCAGAACATGGATTTGGGTGACTGACATTCTAAACTGCACCACCAATAAGGCTAGCCAGAGTTTAGGGTGACATAATGGGCTATCTCATTTTCTGCTGCATGATGTCTACTTTCAGAGATCCTTATGGGCACAGAGCTTACTGGAGGTTATTGCTGGAATGAAATCAGACTCCAAGAGTGCTAAGGGGACTAGATAACAAAGTGTATGTAGTGTCTCAAGAATGTTTGCATTGTGTATTATGTACCCCTAACTATGCAGACATAACTTCCTGTGGGTAATAGACAATAACATATTGAATGTGTATAATGTATTCTATTAATGCACTTAATTTGAAGAACTACATAAATTTCATAGAAATCAAAACAATAATGTTGAGCACATTGCAGAAGAGTCAATAAATACTTGTTATAGGACATACTTCCCACCATACAGATTTGACTCTTTCGTTGATGTAGACAAATACTTTGTTCTTTCTTTTTCTGTTTCTCTTTCTCTCTTACATTGCTACTGTATATCATCAGTAAAATTGCCCCATTTGGGAGAAAGGGGAAAAACAAACCTAAGCCAGAAACCAAGAATTTGGACAGTGTCCCAGAGCTAGTTAACTTTAAGGGAACAATCTGGTTATAACCCCAAGTCTGCTGCTCTTATACCACACTGTGATTATCTTGCAGGTAGGCAGAAGGAACAATGTTATGATTTCCACTTTTCTATATGAGTACAGACATTTATACACAATTTTCATGTAACCACCAGTGTGCATAGAAGGAAAATGTCATACCCACCAAGGACCCATAGGGACAGCTTTTGAAATAAACAGAGGCACATTTCTTAATACAACACAACTGAATTAATGTAAAGTTGGAAACCCTGACCCATCTCTACATGCCTTGGCCTCAGTTTTGCGAACCACTCCCCATCCCTATCCTAACTTGCAATTTGCTCCCTCAAAGCCACCCCAGAACCTGACACTCTCTACTCCACCCATGGGTTCCTCTCAATGGGCCTGCCCTGGGCAATCAGAATCCAATCCAAGAGGAAACTCACCTTCAGGATTGGGGTAAGCCCTAACTGTTCAGACTGATGGCTCACAATGCCCCCTTTTCCTCTGTCAGCCCTTTGGGTGACTTGTCTAGCCAAGAGACCCCCAGGAATGACCCTCCGCGCTCCTTGGAGGCTACCCCATGAATAGATGGAATTCTCAGTGCCAGTAGCCGCCTCTGGGTGCCTAAGATGTTGCCAACAGGGACATCTCACAGCCACCTGGGAATACCAGGGTATGGGGGAGGGAGGGTGCTAGGGCTCGGAAAGGGCGGGAGGCCGCGAAGGAGATCCGGAAAGAGGTTTCTTTTACCGGAAAATTGACTGGAATTTTGTCATCCCGGGATCTGACGCCCGGAAGTGCCTGGAGAGGTTTAGGGTGTTGGGGTAGACTCGCTGGGCGCCTCCTTCCGTACTCTTTTCTTTGAGGCTCAGTCTTTAGCAGTCCCTCCGGGGCTAGACAGACGTTCCGCAGGTTCTGGCTCTCTCGAACCTGGCTGATCCCAGACGTGAGGGTGTTAGATCTCTATTTATGCTCGGGATGGACCTGCCTCTATTCTACAGCAATGCCCGCGCCCTGTGAGTCCCAGTGCGGTGGGTTAAACGTAGCAGAGAGAAATGCAAAGGGGTCTCCTTCTACCACCTGACCCTCTTAATTCACCCCAAGAGTCTGAGGGACGCCGTGGCGGCGGGGGTCGGCGTATGTGTTCTCGGGGACCCCCAAGCGCTCTTAATTCGCAGCCTCCCAGTCCCCGCTGCGCGCGACCCGAGGTGAGGCGGGAGCGCGGGCTCGCCCCACGCACGCGCCGCCCCTGTCCCCAGCTGAGCGCGCTCTCGCCGCGAACCCCTCACGCGGATCCCCGGGGCCGCCGAGCCCCGGGAACGCCTAGCCGGTCGCTGCCTGGAAGGACTCCTTAGCGCGCCGCCGCGGTTTTGCCAGGCGAAAAAGATTAGAAATCGTGTTTCTCTTTCACCTCCTTTCTTGTGCTCATAGGTTCTTTTTATCTGCAGAGCAATTGATTCAGTGTTGCACTCTGCCTTCCTCGTGTTTTCTTTTCCTAAGTACAGATTTTGGGGTGGAGGGGTAACCATTTCCTCAATTGATATACCATAGGGTGTAGTTGGCTCAATAAAAAAGCAATCACTGCACTCAGTGGAGTCAGCTGGTTATCAAGGGAGAAAGAGGAAAAGCCCAAGCCTTGATCTTCCTTCTTGTTACAGCGGAGCTGGAACTCAGAGCTCATGACAGGCCTCCGCGAATTCGCAGGGAAATTGCAGTTCGAAAGCCTAAAAAGTGCTACAAGAAAAGGCACAGGTCCTTCAAAAACTAAGGGAAAGGAAAAAGGGCATGACTGCCAGCAGACTAATAATTACAGACCGCTGGAAATCACTTCCCTTTAGTCCTTTACTTTTAGGACTAATTGCATGTATTCTTGCTGTAACACTAACATTTTTTGTTCTTTTTAGAAGTGAAAATTAGCTTTATTTACTCCTGTTTATAAAAACAAGCCATGCTCATTATTTTGGAAAACAGACAGTAACCCTTAAATTGTAATCCTTAACTAATGATGAGGTGTGTGTATATATATACATATATTTATTAAATACATATATTAAAAATACATGGTTTTTTGCATGGCTTTTATTCATCAGAGAAACAAAAGGGTCTATAGTATCTGCAATGAATGAGACACCATACTGTGGTGTGGCTTGAAACTTTACAAATATCTGAAAGCTATTTGTTAAAGTTTGATCAATGATGATTCCATATGGTAAACTAGTTTCGAGTTGGTCAAATTTTAGCTTATTATCTCTGATTAGAAATTATCAGAAAATACTAGTGATGAAATATATACATTATAAATTTTTGATTCTGACTGTTTTAGACTAATGGATGGGCATCCAAAAACAGTGGATATAATGAATAATATTGAAATATCCATTTTCTTTTTTTTAACTTCAAGAAAGATAAATGTGTGATACATACATGGGCTTATGTGCTTTTAATAGACAATAGGAGAAGCAATGACTTATAATACTAAAGACATCAATGAGATTAAATTACATGAATTAATGTAGTAGCAGACTAATAAATGGATGATAAATAGAGCAACTCCTACTTACCAATAGGTGTAAGTCCGCGCTTTAGAGAATCTTGTAAATTTCCAGTATCCGAATTAGAAGACATTCTTAGTAAAATTATAGGTGGTCCTTTGGCTTAAAGCAGAAATCATTGAGCATAAGAAAAAGTAGAGCTTGTCAAATTTTGTAGTCCTCGGTAGGACACATCAGACTACAGTAGCCCTTAGTGAAAGTTTAAAAAATTGCAAAAAAAAAAAAAAATCCAAGAATTCAGAAAGTTACAAGTAAGTCTTTCCCTGGACTCTGTACTTTTTCCAGCATTAGTGGCCTGCTGTAAACCATGTATCCTGTTACATGATGGTTTCTAATCAGAAGAATGGGAACTTTTGATAGGCTTAGATGGATCACATGACTCTATGCAAGTTGATAAGAGGACCCTGTTATAAAGTGACAGCAAAAGAGATAAGAACTCCTGGCAGATAATGGCAAAGAAATGATTAACTCAGAAGTGGAGAGGTGCTATGCAGCACAGAGACTGGAAAGTTGTAAAACTGAGGGGTCAGAAGATCATACTTAGTGGATAAAACTCCAAACCAACTTAAATCTACTAACTGAACTTAGGCTTGTGACATACCCCCTTGATGTCATCACCTCTTGGCATGGAGGAGGACAGACGTAGCTCTTCTGACCTCTGTAAACATATTTTAGATGATAACATTAGCACACATTAATTCTTTAAATGATGACTAGAGATATGATTGACACTTTAAAATACTACAGGTAGCATTTCCAGGCTTATGGTCATTTATTTATTCATGTGTTGTCAACCAACTTTTTAATCACGCCTCTTCATTAGCTGCAAAGTTAATCTTAGATTATTTGTTCATTAGTCAGTTGATTAAAAGGGCAGCCTATCTCTTTACCCCCAATAAAAGTAAAGCTTATACTTTGAGGTTAGTGCTGGCAAAATGATGAACGTATAATACGTCTTCCATAATTTTAAGTTATTATTCTTTGCTTGAATCCATGGGAAAAATCTGGATCACTCTTCACCATGAAAGAACTATTACTAAAATGACCAACAGTAGTTTTAGGTTCTTGTTAAATATCCCTATTGTTCTTCAAAGTAATAAACTATGGATTCTTAAAATAATGCATATCTTTTCCCATGTTGTGAAAGAGTTAGTTGTCTGTTTTAATTTCTAATGGAGCAAAGTTCTTTTCCCCCTGAGATTCTATTTAGAAAACTCGAAATGTTTATGTACAGCATTTTTCCCATCAAAATTATATTTTCTTGGATTAGATATCACTGCATATAATAGAAAAGTCAGAATAAAGTGGTTTAAATAAAATCTTTATTTTTCTCTTAGAAGTTCAGATGTAGACAATCCAGGGATGGTACAATAGCTCTACAAAGTTGTTCAGAACCAGGTTCCTTCCATTTTACTACCCTTTATCTCTTGTCCTCATGTTTCAGAATGGCTGCTAGAATTCCAGCCATCATTCTATACCAGGAAGCAGAATGGAGGAAAGGCAGAGAAAACACACTTTTTTTTTTTTTTTGAAAACATACTTTTTTTTAAGGACATTTCCTGAAAGTACCACATAAACACTTTGCTTACATCTCACTATGCAGAAATTAGATACGTACTTATCCTTAGCTGTAAGGGAGGCTGGGAAGCGAAGTATTTTAGATGGGCAAGTATTTCAAAGGATTTGGTGGCTCAGTTGGTTAAGCATCTGCCTTCAGCTCAGGTCATGATCCCAGGCCCCTGGGATCAAGTCCTGCATTGGGGTCCCTGCTCAGCAGGGAGCCTGCTTCTCCCTCTCCCTCTGCCTGCCACTCCCCCTGCTTATGCTCTCTCTTTCTCTGTCAAATAAATAAATAAAATCTTTATTTATTTTTTTAAGATTCTATTTATTTGACAGAGAGAGAGTGAGCAGGGGGAGGGACAGAAGGAGAGGGAGAGAATCTCAAGCAGACCCCATTCTAAGCGCAGAGCTTGATTCCTACTCGGGAGGCTCAATCGCGGGACCCTGAGATCATGACCTGAAGGGAAACCAAGAGTCCGCCACTTAACAGACTGAGCTACCCTGGCACTCTTGCTGTTATTTCTTTAAATATCAAACAATAGGGGCACCTGGCTGGCTTAATCAGTAGAGCATGTGACTCTTGATATTGTCGGGTGTAGAGCTTACTTTTAAAAAAATAGTAAAATAAAATAAAAAATACTTTATAAAAAATAATGAATAATCAAACAATAATATGCCACAATATTAGAAATGTACTAATGTAGGTGTTAAAGGACATATGACTCTGCAAAGCAGCTATTCTCTTAAAAACTATTAGGGCCCCAAAATATTTTTGCTTCTGTGAATTATGAGTATTTATTGTATTCAAAATTAAAATTGAGAAAGTAAAGGTTATTATTTATTTATAAATATACTAATTTATTTTTATTAAAATATGTTAATATGCATAATGCATTTTAAATTAAAATAACTATTTTCTAAAACAAAATAATTCATAAAAAGCAGCATTTTCAGTAGTCTTTTTAATCTCTACCTTTTTTTTTTTAAAGATTTTATTTATTTATTTGACAGAGAGAAAGAGAGCACAAGTAGGGGGTAGTGGCAGAGGGAGAGGGAGAAGCAGACTCCCCACTGAGCAGGGAGCCCGATATGGGGCTCAATCCCAGGACGCTGGGATCGTGACCTGAGCCGAATGCAGACGCTTAACCAACTGAGCCACCCAGGCGCCCCTTACGCCTGCCTTAATGGAAAACGAGATTCTCATATCTGCTTCTGCATTGTCTGTAGCAATATATTGTTTTGGTTGAAGTATATATAAGAAAATATGGTCTTCAAGATATGAAGTTAGGAAAAGGAGCAATATTGTAATAACTTTTTCAAATAATTTTTATGGATTTTTTTTCTTTGATGCTACACCAAAACTCCACAAGTAATATCTTCTTAAAGATTAGTTGAGGGACTCCTGGGTGGCTCAGTCGATTAAGTGTCTACCTTCTCCTCAGGTCATGATCCCAGGGTCCTGGGATCCAGTCCCTCATCGGGCTCCTTGCTCAGCGGGGAGCCTGTTTCTCCCTCTGCCTGCCGCTCCCCCTGTTTGTGCTCGTGCTCTCTCTTTCTCTCTCTCTGGCAAATAAATAAATAAAATCTTAAAAAAAAAAAGATTAGTTGAAATGTGGAATCTGAAACCACATCTGTGAACTTTTTATACCCTGTTACACTAAAATTCATTGGCCTATTTTATACTTCAAATACACCTTTTACCTATGCATGATTTTGTTGCATCTCACATTGGTAATTTGGAAAATGTAGTTTCATCAAAGTTGGCAAATTTTCCAAATGTTGACACATTTTGTTATATAGTATCAAAAATTCTATTTATGAATATTACTTCTGATCTCATCTGAAGTCTTTAAATACTGGGAAGCTGTCAAACTCACAGTGGAATATACAAATTTTCTTAAATCCAAATTTTCACTTGTAAGCCTGAAGTTATCAATGGAAAAAAGTACCATCAGTTTTTTTCCATGAATTAACAGGTTCACTTCATATTTGAGAATTTTCTCCAAAATACCCATGTCTAAATAACCAGTTTGTCTGTCATTCTTAAAATGTAAGAATAACATTCCATTTTTAAAAAGCAGCTAGGGATGACTGGGTGGCTCAGTTGGTTAAGCATCTGCCTTCGGCTCAGGTCATGATCCCAGGGTCTTGGGATGGAGCCCCGCATCGGGCTCCTTGCTCAGCAGGGGAGTCTGCTTCTCCCTCTCCTCTGCTGCTCCCCCTGCTTGTGCTCTCTCTCTGTCAAATAAAGAAATAAAATCTTGAGACACCTGGGTGGCTCAGTCGGTTAAGCGTCTGCCTTTGGGTCAGGTCATGATCCCAGAGTCCTGGGATCGGGTCCCGCATCGGGCTCTCTGCTCCACGGGGAGCCTGCTTCTCCCTCTGCCTCTGTTTCTCATGAATAAATAAATAAAATCTTTATTAAAAAAAAGAAATAAAATCTTAAAAAATAAAAATAAAAAAATTTAAAAAGTAGCTAGATCAGCTCCTCACTTGAACAATCACATCAATGCTTTCCCTAGAATCAGCCAACGTGTTTTGACTTAAGTCTTTAATGATACTTGAAGAACTTAAAGAACTATAGGCACTACAGGAAGGAGGAAATTTAAGTCTTATGGCTCAGCTTGATTAGAGATGTGATTTGCTTTATGAAGTAGCTGTGTTTTTGACGAGTTACGTGTTAATTACTTTTTACAACCCACTTCATATATTCAACACAGTAATTGTTCTAGGGTCAGAATACAATGTTTGGAATTTTTTATAAAACAAAATAGTCTCTTAATTTCATCTGTTTTAAAAACATACTTTCATATTTGTATTTCTGTGAACTTGGGGGTATGGAAGAAATTTGAATTGAATTAAAATAGATAATTTCTTCTTTTGTCAAATACTAGGAGCCATTTCCCCCCCAGGATGCTGAAAAGGAGGCATGCTGAGATTTCAACTGTGAATAGAAACTTTTCCTGGTCTCATAGATCTCCATATCCTAACCTGGGGCTGCCTGTCCCCAGTGTCTTGTGAGGGATTTGCAGAACCTGGGGGGACGGGATACTTATTGCAGGAACCTATGATTTTACCTGTTATTATGGCTTTTCATCTCTTTGAAACAAATGTCAAGATTATTTTAAAATATACCTGTCTGGGTGCCCGGGTGGTTCAGTCGTTAAGTGTCTGCCTTTGGCTCGGGTCGTGATCCCGGGGTTCTGGGATGGAGCCCTGCATCGGGCTCCCTGCTCAGCGGGAAGCCTGCTTCTCCCTCTCCCACTCCCCCTGTTTGTGTTCCCTCTCTTGCCTTGTCTCTCTCTGTCAAGTAAATAAATAAAATCTTTAAAAATATATATAGCTGTCTGTACCTTGGGGATACATTGTCAGTTAGTTAGAAGACGGGTTTCTGGATAAACAGTTTTATTCATTGTATTTATGGCCGTAAAGTTAGGAAACTCAAGGATGTTTCCCCAAGTCTTTGAAACTCTTTAGATAGAAGGAGTTGCTGTTTGTGAGGGGCAGTGCCCAAGTAATTGTACTTCTGGCCCAGGACCTAAGAAGAAAAGATAAATGAATAGAAAGGTGCCTCTATATAAATAAAGGGACTAGGTATGTTCCCTTAATGATCACATTAAAATCTAATTAGATCAGTTGTTTAAATCAGAGTGTTAATGAGGCTAAAGTCCAAATTTTGATTCCTATGGAAGAAAAAGTTTCATAAAGGGGAAAGCTATTTGCAAGATCATATGGACACCTGTTATCTCCAGCTAACACTGAAAGAGTAGTACCTCGATTAGGAAGTGATGGGTATGGTAGGCTCATCGTGCAGATAGCAAAGTCGTAAGGGACCTTTTCTGAACTCTCAATTAGATAAGGATACTGAGTCAATTAGACTATAAGTTTATGCCTCTAGCTAGTTTCACTCTTAAATTTTAAATTTTATCTTATTCTTTTAGGTTTCTGGTAGAGAATCTGCTGCTATCAGTGATCAAAGCCCACGTATATACATTTTCAAGCCTTCTTGTGGTTTCAAACAATATTAACATTGACGCTTCTTTTGAACTAAGTGTATATGTATTCAGCAGGTAATTTATAACTTCATATATGGACATTTGTTGTAACATAATTTCACACATCATGGGATAGATTTAGCAGTCATTGTCTGAAGGTTCACATTACAGAATTTACGATCCTTTTTTTTCTTTGTTGTTTATTCTGATTACTGTTATGTTTTCATTTCTCCCTCCTGCCTTACTTTATTTCAGTTGAAATGTTGAAATATAGCCTCAGAATGATAAACATGCTTTATGGAGAGGGACCGGATGGAAGGGAAATAAGAATAAAGAAAGGCTTTATCCTCTCTTCCTGTCCCCTGCCTTCTCGCTGTGCTGCTGGCTCTGAACCCTGCCTGACGTGGACTCACCTCTGTTATCGGATGGGGTGACTTGGGGTCTGGGCGACTCCTGGAAGTCAGGGTGAGAGGTGGCCAAGGCCATGACTGTGGTCCTCATGGGTGATGGAAATGTCCCCAGTTAAATATTCACATAGCCTCATCAAGGTGAGATTTTGTTGAGGAGACCTGCTCATGGAATGTAGGTAGTTTAAAACTGGTGCTGGTTCACACGAAGTGAGGAAACTGGTCATTCTGGCTGCCAGTGGGGAGGGCATTTGGTAAACATGCTGTTTTTCCTCTGAGCTTTAAGTTCTTTTGTATACATAACCAACCCAGTCTATTTTGCATTAACACTGTGGTAGGTAGTATTTAATTCTTTCTTTTAAATATATAGCGGATTTCAAAATATGATTTTTATTGAAACCAATGACTATTAATTTTATTTTTTCTTTAAGATATATATATATATGTATATACATATACATATATATATATAAGTAATTTCTACACCCAACATGGGGCTCAAACTCACAACCCTGAGATGAAGGGTCACATGCTCCACCAACTGAGTCAGCCAGGCACCACAACCTATGACTACTAATTTTAGATGAAAATTCAGAAGGGGCATATATTTTGTAGGCATGCCTACAAAATATATGGGTCTTCTTTTATTATACATGCCAAAATGTGGGATACACATTTGTTAAGGTTTTACATATTATTCAGTCCATAAAAGAGCATTGCCCATCAACTCCTCAACACTCTGGCTGTAGATGTAATTGTGCTTCCCTGAGAAACCATGCAGTTGTGCTTGGTGGATGCAACCTACCTGAGCACGAGAACACATTATGAGATCATGGCACAAATGAAGTTACTAGTTAAGAGCCTGAGATTTGGGATCAGAAAGTTCACAACTCCTGTTCCTGCTTTGTCCTTTACTCAGGGGCCAAGTAATGCTTGACTTCCTTAAGCCTTATGAATTCTTCAGAAGTAAAAACGACAATGGTATCCAATAGTGTTGTTGTGAGAAAATGAGATAATAGAAAAATGCTCAGTGTCAAGGATGCCTGGGTGGCTCATTCGGTTAAGTGTCTGCCTTAGGCTCAGGTCATGATCCCAGGGTCCTGGGATCGAGTACCACATCGGGCTCCCGGCTCGGCCAGGAGCCTGCTTCTCCCTCTGCCTGCCGCTACCCCTGCTTGTGCTCTCTCTCTGACAAACAAATAATAAAATCTTTTTTAAAAATGTACCCAAAAAGTTGAAGGAGGATAGCATTACTAGGTTCCTAATAACTCCTACAGGAACCTTTAAAAAAAATACTATTTACTATTTGTCACTCTCTTACTTTTCTGTAGAACTTACTGGCATGCAGAAGAAACATTATATTAATGAGTTACTTTAGTCTTTTGAAGCTTATCTATCTGGTTAATTTAATAGAAATAAGTACTCAGTACTTTGTGAGAAATGAACATATTTTTGTGAAAGAGGGAGCGGAGTAACATTCACGTGTGGTACAAATAACAGGTGCTCAGAACTCAGCCCCAGTGACAGTTAATAAGCAATTTACATTCCAGCTATGCTGGGGAAAAACACAAAACAAATGAAAACCTCAGTTTGGGGTAATTATTTTTTCTCAATCAAGTCACAGTCTAACCATTTCCTTTTGGCAAGTGTGGGCATTTTCCATTATGGCATTCTGTTTTAAACTCACTATCCCACTGAACTCAGCCACATGGCATACTTATAATGACTCACATTTACAAAGATACATGTTTATAATGATAAAACATTATTTGCTAACTGATTTCAGAAAGGATTTGTAAATGATTGACAGATAACTAATGACTCCCAAGGTATCTTTGCCAAAATCCAAAAGGCATTCAACAATGTCATCTGAACCCATATTGCATGATGATGTTAAAGTTCAGTTAATGAGTTACAGTCTCTGTAAGCTTCCTGAATATACTCGTCCAAGACATTATGACACGTCTGTTAGGAGCTGGTATTCTTGTACAATTGGATTTCTGGTGAGCCCTGTACATGAACATATACCAGAAAAGCCCTTCAAGTTTGTTTATAATTTGGGTTTAATAAGAACCAGCACCCTAAATTATTCACCATTCAATTGATTGAGGCACTGGGTGTTGGGGAGTTTACAGAAGACAAAAATCCCGAACGGGGTAGTTCCTGTGAAACCATTGCTTACTGGAACATTGTTGCTTGAACTCTTCACTAACAAAGACATTTGTCACTGATTGCATTTAGGACCTGGGCTTGGGTTGGCACTTTTTAATTTTTTTTTTAATCAGCTTCCTTGGCAACCCTCTAACCCCCAAATTATATAAGATGGTGGGATGGCTGATTTTGAAAAAAAGTGACTCAAGATTTCTTCTCATTATTTTTAATAACTGTGAGAAATGTGGCACCTGGCAGGAAAGATAAGTGGCTTTTATGCAGTACTATTATGGCCAGGTAAATATTACTCACTTTTTATAGCACTAATAATTAAACAGAGCCTCAGTCAATCTTTTGGCAATTGAAATGTTTAAGACTTTACTCTTCTGTAGGCTTATGTTGAGTTCCCCACGTTTATCACAATCTATGATCTATGTCTGATGACTTATGGTTCCTATCTTTATTTAGAGGAAAGAAATAAACTCAGTACCATTTTGTTTCCATTTAAAACCTTTTAAAACTTTTAAGCAAATAACTCAATTATCTAAACTGTTTTTAAAAGAGGGATCTGTAGAGCATTCAAAGTGATTTCCTTAGGAATCACATAATAATTATTTTTAAAATATGGAGCCACAAAATAGATCTTAATTCATGAAACTGAATGGTATATGTCACCTCACATTGTCTGGTAGATCACATGAATAAAGTGGTTTTTTTCAAACAACAGATGTTCCTCTAGAATGGAATTTTTTTTTTAGTATTTTATTTTTTTAAGTAATCTCTACAACCAATGCAGGGCTCAAACTCACAACCCTGAGATCAAGAGTTTCATGCTCTACCTACTGAACCAGGCAGGTGCCCCTAGAATGAAATATTTTATATGGCTAAATCTTTTATGTGGCTATATAAACCTAGCTTGATTGTGTTTCAGTTATTTTAATAGACATTGTTTTCTGCCCACTCAATCCTTTTGTGAAAAAAAGAAAATGTTTAATCAAAAATAATAAAGTAGGGGCGCCTGTATGGCTCAGTCGGTAGAGCACGTGACTCTTGATCTTAGGGTTGTGAGTTTGAGCCCCACATTGGACATAGAGATTACCTTAAAAAAATTTTTTTAAAAAGATGATAAAGTGGAAAGAGTGCATAAATGCACATATGTTGTATTTTCATTATGTTTTGAGAAAGAAAGGAAAAAACCTAAAAAAGAAAGGATTACTCAAAAAAAGCTGAAGGCTCTTAGGTCACCTTATACTATATGAAATTGAAAAGCAAAAGTGAGTTTCAAAGGTAAGCTTACTTTCTACCTGTTACTGTCATTACCATGAATCTAACAAGTTATTCCCTCCAGCATTATTTTTTACATACTAATACATTTTAGATTTTTTGAGTTCCTTTCGATTTCATCATGTCCCAAATGGAACTTTTTATCTTTCATTTTGAATGCCCCCCTTTTTTAATTTTGATGAATGACACCACTAAATTAGAAATGTGGGTATCATTCTAAAATCTCCCTCTGATTTACTTGCTCTGTCTATCCAGTTGACAAGCTTAGTCCATTCTGTTTCCTTTACGTCTTTTATTTTTTAAAGATTTTTATTTATTTATTTGAGAGAGAGAGCGAGAGAAGCAGGAGCAAGGGGAAGGGGACAGAGGGAGAGGGAGAAGCAGACTCCCCGATAAGCAGGGAGCCCAATATGGGGCTCGATCCCAGGACTCTAGGATCATGACCTGAGCCGAAGGCAGACACTTAATGGACTGAGCCACCCTGGCGCCCCATCCTTAGCGTCTTAATTGGCATCCCCTCCTCTTAGGAGTGCCAGCGCCTTTGCTTTGCAATGTCCACATGGAGAGCTTACTGGCTTTGAGCCAGAGAAACTTGAGGTCCAATCAGGACACATCATTGATTAACAGTGTGAACTTTGGTGAGCTCTTCCCTTTAACATTGTTTCCTTAGCATGGGACAAGCATGAACCATGACTCTTGGGATGACGGGAAAATTAAATGAAAACACCTGTGACATGTTTAGGGCAACAACTGACACATGGCCCTCATCGTTTCTCACTTTATTGTCTTCTAATGGTTCCTGGTCTTTCTTCTGGCTTAATCTAGACCATTTTCCACACTCAACCTAAAGAATTTCTTAAAAATTCATGATATTTTGCTGCTTAAAATTCTTCAATAGTTTGTCATGCTCTTTAGGATACATCTCATACTCTTTAAATTTGATACACAAAACGCTTTAGGATCTGAATTTTTTTAAAAAAAGCAAAAACTCTCTGATCTTCCATATTCATTCTATGCTCTAGCTACAAAAAACTATTTATAGTTCCTCAAAACATCAGAATGTGTCATGCCTCCGTTTATTCGTTTCTCTCTTCATTTGTTCATTCATCCACCCATTCATTTGTTCTATAAACTAAAATGTGCTGGAGCCTGTGGTTGGTCCTGGGGATAGAGTCGATCTCATGACATTCAATTTGATGAAAGAGACAAATGATGACCGTTGTTTATCAGAGCTAACCTTGGGATGCTGGGGAGCAGCTGGGGGTCACTAATCCATCTTGTGAAAGGTGAGAGGAAACACCTCAGAGGAAATGATGCTTGAGCATCCTTGAGGACAAATTAGAATTTGCCAAGTATCAAGGGTATTCCTGAGAGGAAGCAGCACATACAAAGCCGTGGAAGCATGAGGGGCCAAGGCATGTGCAGTGAGCTGAGCCAGGACTGTGTTTAAAAATATACCCTTGAGGGGCACCTGGGTGGTTCAGTTGGTTAAGCATCTGCCTTCTGCTCAGGTCATGATCCGGGAGTTCTAGGATGGAGCCCCACATCGGGCTCCCTGCTCAGCGGGAAGTCTGCTTTTCCCTCTTGCTCTACTCCTCCCCTGCTTGTGCTCTCTCTCTCTCAAATATTTATTTGAGATTTTATAAATAAAATCTTTAAAAAATATATACCCTTGAAGCATTTCTTCAATAGTGGCAAATGAATGGGAACAAATGAAAATAGAGGGGATGGCCAACGATTGGGGAGGGAATGGCTGAATAAATTATAGTATCTCCACTTTGTAGGCTATAATGCAGCCAATAAAACTGGCTAAGGAGAGCCTTACTGGATGGGTTGGAGGGATTCGTGGGAAGCATTTACTGTTGCATGAGCAAAACAAGGTAATCATGTGAGCGGGAGAACCAAGCAAAAAAGAAGAAAACAAGTATGGGAATATAATCATATTATGCACTTATGTAAAAATCTGTGTACATGAGGATATGTATATAAATGAAATAAAGAGATTAAAACAACTTAGAAAATGCAAATATAAAGGAAAGATACACGAATCACCTGTAATCCTGACATCCTGAGATCTTAACATTTTGAAGTATTCTTTTGTCTTTTCGTATGTATTGGAGTACTTAAATATAGATATAGGCAAAATTGGTATGTTGTACATATAGTTTCATATTCTGTCCTTGTAGACGTTTACCATTATATGATTAATATTTTTCCATCTCGTTATATCTTTTTCTAAAACACCTTTTTAATTTTGGGTTACTGTCCTTCAGATGGCTCCTTCATAACTTATTCTCCTGTTGTGGGACATTTAGTATATATGTATTTTGTAAATTTAAATAATCTTGTCACTTACTGGCTTTGTTAATCTTTTGTGCCTCAGTAAAATGGACTTAGTAGAGGGTAATTCTGATTAGTAAAGTGACTAAAACATATTTGCTTATAACTAAGCCTGGTGCATAGTTAGTACTCAGTAAACGCTCACTCTTGGGAAGCTCTCTTAAGCAGCATATGAAAATTTCTTCTCTTCTAAAATGAAGAAATGAAAATGACAATGCCTACCTCGTATTGCTGTTGTTGAGTATTAACAAATGTGTTCCAAGTGGCTAATGTGATATGTGACAATAGCAGACCCTCAGTCCATTTTCCTGGGTCTCAGGAAGTCTCCATTCTCAATAAAATGTTCTTCCTCTATGCTCCCAGCCCCCAGCATCTAACTCTATTATAGGACTTATCTCTCTGTATTATGATGGCTTATTGTCTCCTCTACTTGTTTGCTAAGATGTGAGTCCTGTATTTGTCTGTCCCCAGTACCCAGTGCAATGGCTCACACATTGTGGGCACTCAGTTAATGTCTGGCAAAGGAATAGTAGCAAGAAGGAGAACCTACAAGGAAAGTTTTATGAGGCAACAGAGAAGAAAAAGACAAAAGAAAAATGATCTCAGGGAATGGGATTAAACTGTCAGGGAAATAGAGAAGGTGAAGAAAAGGAAGATAATGTGAAGATAATGGGAGCCGTGAAATTGGTGAGGGTCTCTGCGGTGTGAACTGGGACTGATTATTTGGGGGAAAAAAACAGAGGGAGGAGGAAATCCCTGGCTAGCAAGGTGCAAGGTGGGACAGCTCTGCATAGCAAATGGCAGCTAACTTCTGAGTCCCCGCTATGTGGCAGGCCCTGGACTAAGTTCCTTTTTCTTTTTTTAAGATTTTATTTATTTATTTGCCAGAGAGAGAGCGAGACCAAGTGAGAGAGAGAGTACAAGCAGGGGGAGAGGCAGCCAGAGGGAGAAGCAGGCTCCCTGCTGAGCAAGGAGCCCGATGCAGGACTTGATCCCAGGTCTGTGGGATCATGACCTGAGCTGAAGGCAGATGCTTAACCAACTGAGCCACCCAGGCATCCCCGGACTAAGTTCTGATATGATTTTCATTTGATCATTTCAAGCACCCTGTGTTAGGTAAATGTATTAATTCCTCCATGGGGGAAATATCCCCCAGAACTATTTTAAGGATGAGAAAACTGGAGATCCGTGAAGTTATTTGCCCAGAGTCAATCAGCTAGTAAGGAATGGAGCTCTGATTCGTGGGCCTGTCTGGTTCTAGGGCCTGGGCACTCATCACTCTGCTTTCCCCAATCCTTTATGGAGCTTGGACCAGACCTGGTTTCAGTGTTTGTCAAATAAGGTCAAGTGTGTCCTGTCAGGCACAATGGTAAATTGCACAGCCAGGCTGGCTCTCAGTATTCTTCTCCTGTAATGGTTTGGCATACGGTTATTGACCTTCTTACAGGGCTCTCCAGTGATCTGTAAAGAAACAAAGTCCTGCAGTAAGAAACCAAATCGAGAAGGTCAGAATGTCCCCTGAGAGATGGCAGAAAGAACCTGGTTTCAGGGGACCAAGCTAAAGGTAGGCAGTGATCATGCCCTTTTTCATCCATAGTCGTGAGGATTGGACTATCTGCAGTCACATCTGTCCCCTCATTGCTTAGGAACCATCAGTGACAAGAAAGGAAAATTGGGGGTAATGAGTAGACGCGGGATGAGAGGTGGCATTTTCCTCTACTAAATGGTGGAAGGGTAGCACAACGTTGGTGAAATAGGCAGGGAGACATTAACAAGGTAAAGAGCAAAACCAAAATCTGTTTTATTTTTAAACAGAGATATGAATCTGGAAATCTTCAACAGTTGAGAAGCTAAAGGTTAAAACACTTGTGAATCTATTTTTAAAAGCCCAAACATGTGAGCTTCGAGAAAGCAAGAGTCTAGAGTGCCAGGAATGAAAGGACTGCTTTAAAATAAAGCTTTCATTTTATTTTTAAAGATCTATTTATTATTTTATTTTATTTTTTTATTTACTTTTAATTAATTAATTAATTAATTTTAGGGAGAGAAAGAGAGAGAGAGGGCACGAACAGAAGGGGCAGAGGGAGAAGGAGAGAGAATCTCAAGCAGACTCTGCACTGAGTGAGGAGCCCGATGCAGCGCTTGATCTCATGACCCTGAGATCATGACTTGAGCAAAAACCAAGAGTCGGCTGCTTAAACAACTGTGCCACCCAGGTGTCCCAAGATTTGAGCTTTTAGACTGAAGGCACCAAGCTTTCTAATTGCAGTGCTAGAGTAATGTCCAGGGGCAGATCATTTTGATCGGCTAATTGCAACAGAACGACAAACGACTACATGTTCTTGTGTTCTTGCCGACCCTGATTCTGCATCTCTTAGTTCTAAATTCTGAGTTAAACATGTAATTTTAGGAATTTGTCATAGTTTTGGAGCCTTCCCATTTCTGATAGGATAGGACTTTAGATCCTTGCAAAGAGCCCACCCAACTAAGGAAAGGTCTGAGGAATGTTTTCTCTTTCATTCATCAGAAGCAAAAACACGTTTACATTCTCTCCCAAATTCAGTCTTGTAGGGAGTTACTGTGGTTGGTTCGGGTTGTTTGCAGCTAATCATTGTGTCAGAGATTTGGAGTGTCAGTTAAAGGGAACTAATGGTTTAAACAATTAACATTGATTTTTCTTTTCATGATAATGCCTAAGGTAAGCTCCATACTTTGTAATGTGGGGTAGATGCCAGATTTGACTTCCAAGTTGACTATCCAATAAATTTGAGGCATTTGACAAAAAAAACATTGAAGTGATTTTGGTCTTCACCGTGGATAAAGGCCACAGTTCTGTAGTCTGTACAGCACTAAATGTTTTTCCATACAAAGTTGATCAGCTTTTATGCAAGTAAAAGTGTAGGCTATTCTTACAATTAAAAAATAGATTAAAATATATCCTGAATCCATCATTAAGCAATTCATGTTCTTCCCTCCCCTTTCCTCCTTCTTCCACCCCCTTTTCTTCAGGCATATCTTTAGGTTATTTTCCTTTGAAGACATTGATTTCCCCTTGTTTTAGTTAAACTGCAAACAATAGAAGGCCCAGACTGAATTGGCTTCAATGATGAGGAAAATATAATCTCTCATCATAAGAGAGTCAGAGGTGGAGCCGCTCTAGGGCTGATTAACTCATGGTTTGGTGACATCATCAGGACCCTCGTTTTTTCTGTCCCCATCATTGCCAATATGTTGACTTGTCCTCTGGCAGCTTTCTTTTTGTCAGGTGGCCGCAGAAGTTCTAGATACCACACTGGACGGCAAAATAATGTCCAGTGTAAGAAATGAGGGTGTCCTATTTTCTATCCTTTTATCGGAAAAGAAATCGTCCCAATAACACCCTGGCAGATTCCTCTTTACGTCACTGATGAGATCCTAGTCACATGCCTGTCCCTAAACCAGTCTGGGAAGGAAAATGGAACAGCCATAATTAGTTAGAATATTCAGGATTTAGGCTCAAGCTCAGCTCACAATAGGATCACCTGTCCAGTGGGAAAAAAGTAGGGTTCTGTTCGTAGGAAGAAAGACAGAATAGCTTGGGATAAGCAATCAATAATGTATGCCGTGTTCCTTAAATTTTGTTCTCTTCTGCCCCCCCATATCATTTTAAAGATTTATTTATTTATTTTGAGAGAGAGAGGGAGGGAGCATAAACAAGCGTGGTGGGGAGGGGCAAAGGGAGAGAGAGAGAGAGAATCAAGCAAAATCTTCCCCCCCACTTCTCCCCCCCAATCCCCGTGGAGCCCAATGTGGGGCTCAATCTCACGACTCTGAGATCATGACCTGGGCAGAAATCACGAGTTGGACACTTAACCGACTGCGCCTCCCAGGCCCCAATACCTATGTCATTTTAACAATCATTAATTTCACATACGTAGACAAGAGAGAGTTTGCAAAGTTAGAATGGAAAAGTCTTTGCTGGGGGGGGATTTAACAGCCTGAGACGGAAAGGAGACTCACAGGCAAGGAGGTGAGAGAAGTGTACCCAGGTCAGAGGGAGGGTTAGCCGTGGGTCACATCTGTCAGTGAGCCCCTATTTCCTACCCAACTGTATTAAGATAAAATGTACACGACGTAAAAGTCCTGAGAACCAAAAACAAGTCTGAAGAGATACAGAAGTTTGGAAACTTCCTATTCCTTAGAGATTGTATATTAACAACCTCCGCCAATTCATTGATCTGGGCAGTCATTATCATGAGGTACAGAGATTCCGTGTAGTGAGACTACAAAACTGGTCTCATCAGAATATCCATGGGGAAACTGGCAGCAAGTAGAACCAAAACACATCCGGCCCTTTTATATGTAGGATCTCATTTGAATATTTCTGTCCTATCTTCTATCTCACAAATAAAATAGCAAACATTTAGGTACAAATTACCCTGTCTGGATGCTGTGATATGCATTTTATATGAATTCACACATTTGTTCAACAATCCTGCGGGGTATGACTATCACTCCCATTTCAAAGATCAAGAACTGACACGCGGTGAGGCTGTGTAAGGTGCACAAGGTTGAAGACATTGTAAACGGAAGGGACTGTGATTTCATTGTGTTTGCACTTAGCCACTGCACCCTCCTGCTGCTTTCAGGAGGCTTGAACCTGCCACAGTTGCCACTTTGATACATTTTTGCCTTACCACGTGGTTTCACTAAACCTTGGTACAAGGGAATGGTAAAAAATTCTTGGACCATTAGTTTTCTCACTAGTGGTTTTCTGTTTTGTTTTGTTGTGATAGTTGTTTTCCATCTCACAACATCCGCTTAGTTTAAATTGGAAATCCAAGAGAGACTTTGGTTAACACCTCAGACAAATAGAGCTAGAAATCATACATTGTACATTGTGTGTGTGTGTGTGTGTGCGTGTGTGTACTCTCTGATAATGAGTAACAGAGGTAATGATGATTATATTTGAGTACTTAAGTCACTGTTTTCCTAGAATACCCTTAAACACACAAATTGGCCTTTTATTCTTATATTCTAAAGATGTTTAATTAGAAAAGGTCAATTTTAATATCTAAATGACCTAGCAATGAAACTGAGCCAAAGCATGGAACTTGGGGTGGCTATTCCAAAAACTTGGGAAATAATGCAGATCAAAATTTGCAAGTGTAATTAAGTATCAGCATACCTTGCTTTGCTTGATAGATTTGTTTAAAAAGATTTAGGGGCACCTGGGTGGCTCAGTCCATTGAGTGTCCAACTCTTGATTTTGGCTCAGGTCATAATCCTGTGGGTCGTTGAGATCGAGCCCTGTGTTGGGCTCCACATTCAGAGGGGAGTCTGCTTGAAGATTCTCTACCTCTGCCCCTCCCTGGGTATGCACCTGCACGCTCGCTCTCACGCAGTCTCTCTCTCTCTCAAATAAATAAGTGTTTAAAAAATTAGATGTAAATCAAATTTAGCAAAAATAAAAAATGCCATACTTGCTGTTCAGTGCAAACTTATATTCCTTTTGTAAAATGAAAAGTCTTTTTGTAGTGTTGATACCCATTTTCCAATTGATCTGTTTCGAAGTTTGCCATTTTGGATAATCAAAGCTGTGGTGTAGACCCTTCCTCCTCTTTCTCTTCTTCCATTTGCCACCCCTTTCCAACTTATTTCTTCCATGCTCAGTCACACACATATTCACACAAAGAACGTATCTGAATAACTCCTGTAAGACTGATAGCCATAAATCTGACCACTGGACAATATTCTAAAAATTTTTAACTGCAACGGGTTGTCTGGCTGGCTCAGTTGGAAGAGCATGAGACTCTTGATCCTGGGGTCATGAGTTCGAGCCCCATATTGGGTGTAGAGATTATTTATATAAATAAATAAATAAGAAAAAAATTTTGGGGGCACCTGGGTGGCTCAGTCGTTAAGCGTCTGCCTTGGGCTCAGGTCATGATCCCACAGTCCTGGAATTGAGCCCCGCATTGGGCTCCCTGCTCCTCGGGAAGCCTGCTTCTCCCTCTCCCCCTGCTTGTGTTCTCTCTCTCGCTGTGTCTCTCTCTGTCAAATAAATAAATAAAATCTTTAAAAAAAATAAAAAAATGTTTAAGTCTTAAGAAATAAATAATAAAAAAATAAAAAATTTAACTCTAACGAAAGCAACCCTGCAGTCACATCCTACTTCCTTGTTCCCAGGTCATCCTGTCCACTCTGTGACTGTTACCTGGACTATCTGGCTGGACTCCTAGCAGCCACAAAAGTTTCAGCAGTTGGGCTTTTTAAAAAAGGTCCATCATCCATCCGTCAGTATTATTAAAATCAAAGGAACAGGCAGTACTGAGATGATGTCCTCCCAGAACTGTCCTAGGCTTTGTGGGGGAAACAAAGAACCAGAATAATCGAGCAGTGGACTTTGAACCTGAAGGGTCATCATAGTTTTAGTTCCTTACTTGTGTTTGGTGTGTTATTAGATCACATTGTTCCCTGCATGTCCACTAAGAAGGTACATTCCTAGTACCAAATGGGAGAGAAGAAGCATATTTGGAGTTTAAGAAATATTTGTGTGTGTGTGTGTGTGTGTGTGTGTGTGTGTGCAGTAGAGTGCTGGGGTTCAGTGTGCAGGCTCCAAAGGTCAACTACGTTGATTTAAGCTCAGCTGACTTTGGGCAAGTTACTTAACCCCTCTATGCCTCAATTTCTTCATCTATGGAATAAGGATACTAGTCATACCTATGTCTTAGGGTTATTGTGAGCATCAAATGAATTAATTACACTGAAACCTTGGTACATAGTAACGGTGCATCCTAGTTATTACTTTCTTCCCATTGTTTGCTCACCACTCAAGTCTTCCAAGGTGAAAACTTTTGACTAGAGCTAGAAAATGATCAAAATATTGATTGGACTTGATTCTAACAATCATTTATTCATCTTAAACCTACATATATATTGGGGTGCCTGGGTGGCTGACGGTTGGGCTTCTGACCCTCGCCTTCAGCTCAGGTTATGATCTCAGGGTCCTGGGATTGAGCCCCATGTTGGGCTCTGGGCTCAGCAGGGAGTCGGCTTGGGAGTCTCTCTCCTCCCTCTGCCTCTCCCCCTCTCACTTGAGCGCTCTCTCTCTCTCAAACAAATCTTAAAAAAAAAAAATCCTACGTATATATTAATAGAAAAAAACCCTAATATCTCCTTGGGAAGAATGCTGGGAATTGCCAGTTTGGTAAAAACTGCTTTGTGGTCCTTCTTTTGACATCAAAGTTGATATGGCATACTATGAAGTATGGAGAGCTGTCTGGTGAAGTGGGGCAATGTATACTAGAAATTTCTTTTTCTTTTCTTTTTTTGTCGGAGGGTAGGGTGACTGATTTTGATTTTGCTGACTGGCTTCAGCTTGAGAGAACTGGGTGAGATTGGCAAAGCATAGAAGACATCCTCAGGTGCTGTGGGCTCTACATCTATTTCACATCTATAAACACTGATGTTATATTTTCTATAGAAAGTACCCATCCTTAATTATTTGATCAATGAAGGCATGCGAGATTTACCTAAGTTTAAAAGTGGAAGGCAAAAGGTAGAAGCTCTTTGAGAAATGCCTGCATATGTGAAATGACTTAGGGGATTAAAAATATTTTCTTGAAGAATGACTTTCAAAGCAACTTGATAACAAATTAGACATTCCTGTTTTTATCTTATTTGATACCAGTAAAAGCATCATCAAAAGATGCTCCCCCCCAAGAAATGTTGGCCCAGTTTAGGGATCCACAATACTTTTACCTCATCTTAAGCCTCAGCTGAATGACTGATTGTTCTAGAAGGTGACTGGACAATTTTGAATTACTAGAAGGATCTGCCTTCGTCCTAAAGTCACTAAGAGGTACAAAAGACCTATTGTGTTGACAACTTTTGAAGTTTTATGGGAATTGCTATTATGTTGACACTTTCTAAATGTTTTATTAGATAATTTCAAATGTACTTTTCACATGCAGCTTCTTAAAGAAATACAGTTTTCTAAAACCTTTCTGAACCCTGATCTAAACATCTAAAGACCTTTAATTGAATTTGTAATAAACTTGTCAATTTGAAAACAAATTCTTTTGTTATGCCCAAATACCAGGGAATAGAATTTCAAGAGCTTACATTTGAACTTTTTTGTAAAGATGGGTTTTTTTCTTCTATTCAACTTCAGTTTCCCTCATCTATAAAAACTGCTTGCAATTATAAACCTGCTTTATCAGATCGCTGGAAGGGATGAGAGAGAAAAATTATTCCAGAGCCCTTCAGGGACTATTTCATGACCTTTCTGCATTCAACATAAAAGCTATACTTTATAACTTTAGGGAATTTTTCTTTATAGCTCTTGTAATCTACATTAAATATTTTACTCTTTTTGGTTTAGCTTAAAATATAATTCCGTAGCTATAGACTCACACGTGTGTGTGTGTGTGTGTGTGTGTGTGTATTGAAAACACTTAAAGTGCTATCTTGGAATTTTACATTTTTATCCCTTTGAAAACTAGCTTGTGTTGAATTTTTATCATTGCTTTTTTTTCTATTTTTAATTTTGGAATAAAAACCTCACCTAATGTTACTCAGGATGGCTTATTGATTTGGTTTCTATATAGTGTATGTACTTTCTTCTGAGATGTGTTCTAGGGAGCCTGAAGAATATCCTTCTTCAGAGGGCCAAGATTTCAACACTTCCCTTCCATTCACTTACACTGCCATTATACCATGAGGTAAAGACAAATATTATTACTATTATTACTTAATGAGGTGAAAAACTCAAGCATTAGTGGTTGTGTTGTGAAAGTCAGAGTAACAGATCAATAGCAGGTCTGAGAGTGTGTAAGTGACCCCAAAGGGGAATGGGCACATTCAGCCACCTCTCTGATCTGGGGAAGCCTCCCCACAGGTGGATGGCCTTCCAGAGAAGCTTGCCTTGCCACATGGAAAGCCCATAGCCTGAAATCGATTTGATCCATGTTGACACTGGCTTAATGTTAAGAATCTGGTTATTCTCTTTTCTTGTTTCACATCTGAAAACCAGTGAATGCTGGTCCTCTCAAACAACTCCCATCAAATCTGCTATTCCAGAACCACCCCATAAAAACAAAATCCCTCTGCACCGCTAACACATGTAAATAATTCCACTTCTCTCTTAATAAAAACATCACCTTTATGCCTGTGATTTGAATCATTGTTCGAGATATCAAGTGTTAGGCTTTTGGGAAAGACCCCTCTGATTTGTTAAAGGCATCTCCAGAGTCCCAAAGTCCTCAAATCATTTTAGCAAGAGATTAGCATGGTGTTCCATTTGGTTTAAGATTTCTCCTTTTCCTTTTCTTATTATGAAAAGAAACCGAAACAAGAGGAGACCATTGTGCCTACCCTGGTTCTTTAGGACCCAAGTGAGTCTTTTGGCATCTGACTGGCTACCCACAGGGCCCATTTTCTCTCTAAGATAACGCCAAGCTGGAGGGAGATGGCCAGTGCCCATGTTTGTTGCCTGTCCAGAAGAGAAAACTCAGCACAGTAGCATATCCAGAACCCTGTGTTTCAATCCCCCTCCTTTTTAAGATTTATTTATTCATTTTAGGGACACCTGGGTAGCTCAATCGGTTAAGCGTCTGCCTTGGGCTCAGGTCATGATCCCAGTGTCCTGGGATCCAGTCCTGCATCTGGATCCTTGCTCAGTGGGGAGCCTGCTTCCCTCTGCCTGCCACTCCCCCTGCTTGTGCTCTCTCTCTCTCCGACAAATAAATAAAATCTTTAAAAAAATGATTTATTTATTCATTTTAGCGAGAGAGCAGGGGAAGGGGCAGAGGGAGAGGGAAAGAAAGAATCTCATGCAGACTCCTCACTGAGCACGGAGCCCTATGCTGGGCTCCATCGCAGGACCCTGAGATCATGACCTGAACCGAAATCAAGAACAGGGTGCTTAACCGACCTAGCCACCCAGGCGCCCCCCTGTGTCTCAATCTTTATAATATCTTGACTTTGACCTGATAAGTCAAAAGGTAGGCATAGATAAAATATCCAGAATTTTTAAGCTCTTGAGGAATAAGCTATTTGGGGATGTGAAAAGAAAAAAGTCTAGTGCTGCAGATAAGTGAGCACAGTTGTAACTAAATTTAGAATATTTTAAGATAAAAGCCTTCTTGCTACTTTAGAAACAGACAAATGTATTTGGCATAATTAAATTTACTCATAAAATGATCATTTCCGATTTATTTTAAAATGAAAGTCTTCAAAAACAAAGTAAAATAAAATGAAAGTCTTCAGAAATAATCCAGGATAAAAAGCTCTCCATTTCTATCTTTCTACCACTCTTTTTCCTATTTTGACAAAATACAGGAAGCTCCCTGCATTCTCCTCCTTGAAATATTTCTAGGTTTTTTTCTCCTAGGCTTTCACACCACTAATCAGATTCTATCTCAGTTTTCTCAAGTTACAGAGGATTTTTTTAATGAAGAATTTGGTAACCTTGGGATATTTTAGTGCCAAAAGAAGTGAAAAGAGAGTTTGATATCCTGAAAAGAAAAGTTTTCAATTTCTAAGAATTAATGATCAAGTTGCTGATATTTAGGTATTTACTCTTTGGTATTGATTCATATTTATTGAGTAACTACTTTGTGTCAGGCATTTCTCAAGGTGTTGTGAGCAAAACGGAAACCAGGATGCACCAGGGCCCGGAAGCACCTGTGACATCATTACCCTGGCCACCAATTTTCATCATTGATCACCTCCCAAAGCATCACAGCAAAAGTCTCTATATTTTAAAAGAGATTAAAACCTCTCCAATCGGCTCTTTTTATTCATATTTAAGGAAACCCCCACATTTAGATAGTGGTATGTGGTTACAGAAGTAACTGTGACTTATATTTTCAAATACAGAAGACTGATCACTTAAGTTATATTATCGAACTGTTATTAAGCATTCTGTAGCACATTGGTAGGTTCTATGGAAAATACACTAAAGGCCTAAGACATTGTCCTTGCCCTCAAGGAAATTATAGCATTTGAAGATAGTCTTTTTGTATGTATGTGGGGGGCGAGGGAGTTCATTTGGTATTTAGGTAAACTCGTTAATTCCTTTTGCATTGGGTCAGGACTCAGTCAGTGTGAAAAATAAAATGTAAGTATATCCAAATATACCATTTACTTATTCTTATATCTCTGGTGTATAATCTTTTGGCTCTGAAAGTATAATAGGATAATTCTTCATATAAATAAGCATGAATGCAGACCTCTCTTATACCATATATACATATGTGGTATATTTATAAAATATATTTATAAAAATATATTTATAAAAACATATGCAGTTCCCACATTCATTTTTTTGGAGTATAGTTGACACACAATGTTACATTAGTTTCAGGTGTACAATATAGTGATTCAACAAATTCATACATTGTGCTGTACTTCCCACAAGGGTAGCTACCACCAGTCACCACACAGCACTATTACAGTGTTACTGACTATGTTCCTTACGCCGCACCTGTTATCCCCGTGACTTATTCATTCCGTAACTGGAAACCTGTACCTCCCACTCATCTTCACCCATTTTGCTCATCCCTCCGTCCCTTCCCTCTGGCAACCATCAATTTGTTCTTTGTATTTATAGGTCTGATTCTGCTTTTTATTTGTTTCTTTATTCCTTTTTTGTTTTTTCGGGTTCTACATATAAGTAAAACCATATGGTGTTTTTCTTTCTCTGTCTGACTTATTTCACTTAGCATAATACCCTCGAGGTCCTGGCATTTCTCACAAGTGGCAAGATTTCACTCTTTTTTATGGCTGAGTAATATTCTATTCTACACACACACACACACGCACACATCCCACATCTTTATCCATTCATCTATGGATAGACTCCTCTTGGGTTGCTTCTGTACCTTGGTTATTGTAAATAATGCTGCAATAAATATAGGGGTGCATATATCTTTTCAACTTAGTGTTTTCATTTTCTTTGGATAAATACCCAGTAGTGGAAACATTGGATCATTTGGTACTTCTATTTTTATTTTTTGAGGAGCCTCCATGCTGTTTTCTACAGTGACTCCACAAATTTACATTCCTACCAACAGTGCACAAGGGTACCTTTTTTTCCACATCCTCACCAACACCTGTTATTTTTTATTCTAGCCGTTCTGCCAGGTGTAAGGTGATATCTCATTGTGGTTTTGATTCGCATTTCCTGGATTCCACACCCAAATTTTGTGATTCAGTTGCATAGGATTTATAAATTTTAAATGCGATTGCTAGAATTGTCCTAAATAGTCTTTTAATTAAGCTTTCACAGTTTCCAATGTGTTCCCTTCATTTTTTTAAATCTAAAATATTTACAATCTGCTACGTGCTTTGTATCTTCAGTCTGAAATCTTTGACTAGCTGTGTTGAAACCTATGTAGCCTGAAGAGCTTTCACGGAGCACCTCCTGAATGACACACACTGCATGAGGTGCTGGTAATAGGAAGAGCAAAGGAGGGCGCCTGGGTGGCTCAGTTGGTTAAGCGACTGCCTTCAGCTCAGGTCATGATCCTGGAGTCCCGGGTTCGAGTCCTGCACCGGGCTCCCTGCTCGACGGGGAGTCTGCTTCTCCCTCTGACCCTCCCCTCTCTCATGCGCTCTCTCTCTCTCAAATAAATACATAAAATCTTAAAAAAAAGAAGAGCAAAGGAACACTTCATGGTCACATGGGGGACAATAATTTCGTGTGCTAAGAGCCATCATCATATTACCTATGGGCTGCAAAGAGTCCAAATAACTAGTAATGAGAGACTTCAGATGTAATATTAGTTTAAGAAATAAAAATTACCATTCAGACATCATATTCCTATCCCTAAACGATTCTCAAAAGGTCATGCCTATTGTTCATTTGCAGTGTTAGTATTTGTCCTTTCCCATAATGAGACAGGAGACGAACTAGAACAGAAGTGTGAAAAGTGAAAGGCAGCTTTTATGTGGTGTGTTGTTGGGGGCAGGGTGGGTGGGTCTCGTTTTGTTCTCCATAGATCTTTCCATCCTTGGGACCATTGTTTACACATGGACATTTCTGGGTCACCAGCAGCTGAACCTGTGAGGGGCAAGATGAGAATCTTGAATATAACTGAAAGTTTTGCCCTAAAGGGAGCTGGTCCTGGGGAGTGGAGTCAGGAAAACTTTTGCTTCAACTTCCAGTTTTAATTTGAGGCAAGGTTTGGGGCTAACGGCACAATGAGCGCGGACTGCCAGATTTTTTTTTTTTTTAAATCAATCAGACACATTGTTTGTTCCTCTGGGTTTGACAGACATGTTGTAATAAGGTCCTGAACTGCTCACTGCCTCTTTATGTACCTTCTGTCTAAAGGCTTGTTACTATTGTGACCTATATTCATGGAACCACAAACAATGGGCTTAACCATTAACTTTCAAACTGCCTTTAAATGAATTCTTTTATAAGATGACAATTATATAGGCTCCCAATGGTTGCTCAGAGTGTCAAAGAAAAGGATTCAGGTTGAACTAGGTTATTAAGGAACTGGGACTTGATGGTCAGGATGCCCCTAGACAGAGCAGATAATTTGCCTTGACCTGACCATGTCAGATAACACTGTTTAGCTGACATTCCAGGGTCCCTGAAAAACATAAGGCTTTTTAAAGTTGGTTGGGTTGAGTATAAAGTTAAATCGTGGCAATATCTTATATTCATTGAGTAAAAACCCCTAATCTATGCCAGTACTTAGTGTCCATTAAGGCATGATTTGATGTTAACTATCTCTTTTCTGGGCCTTTCCTTGTGGTCCTTGGGAAGTTATAAACTACAAAGGATACATTGTTTTCGTCTGATCTAAAAGACTGAAGATGGTGACCAAAATCTTGCCCCCTCAGATTCATAATTATCTTTATGAATTTTTCTGCTATTTTTATTTGAGCAATAATCCAAAAAAATGGGTAGCTTTCCAGAAAACTGTACAATCTGGTAATGTTGGAGTGTTTAATTAATTTTAATAATATTTCACGCAAAATAGAGGGACTGTCTCATTGGAGTTGTGAAACTGACCTTATGGGGATTGCACCTACGCCGTTAGTAACAAAGGACTTCATTTGGGGTTTTCCGTAGTTTCTACTTTTTGCTTTTTTATTGGGGTTTAATTTCCGCATGCTGTTTTGAATCACTTCAACTCATTCTATAGAGTAAATTTTTTTTTTCTATAACATTAGAAAAGCCTTTTTCTATCCTTCTGGTAGATTAGTTATTTTTCAGAATCTATCTGTAGGCTGGTTTAACCTACTGGCCTCAATTTTCAGATCAAGAAATAGAAATACAGTGAGACTAAGTGATAGGTTCAGCACGATCCAGGAGTCAGCAAAACAGTCTCTTGGTTACAATCCTAACTTCACTTTCTGAGCCATTAGTCAGTTCCTGAGTAATTATTTTTAAAGTGAATTCTCTGATTCACAAATAAATGTGCTGATTCTGATTAAATTATTTAATTGGTTTCATCAGTGTTTTTACAAATTTATTGTATATGTGCCTCTCTGTTAGCAATTAAGTATATAATGTGCCAGGGTTTGTTTGTTTGTTTTTTCCTGGTATCTTGTATTGTTATTTATTGTTTTTTTCCTTCAACTTTATTGAGTTGTTATTTATTCTTGTATATTTAAAATTGAATTTATGTATGTTATGAATGTATGTATGTATGTAAGTAATCTCCACACCTAATGTGGGGCTCAAACGCATGACCCTGAGATCAAGAGTTGCATGCTCTTCTGACTGAGCCAGCCAGGCACTCTGAAAATTGAATTCCTTAAGAAAGCCTGTGCCATTTGTGAACCTCTCAAAGAAAAGGACTGTGATCTATAATTCTTTGTAGTCTCTGTAATGCTTAGAGACTTACATAGCCTTGATATGGGGCTCAAGCCCATGCCCCGAGATGGTGAACTGAGCCAAAATCAAGAGTAGGACGCTTAACTGACTGAGCCACCCAGGCACCCCCTACTACTACTACTATTATTGATAATTATGAAAGTAGACATTTCTCGATCATTACTCTATGCCAGACATCATTCACAACTGTTAACTCCATCCTTACATCACAATATCCCTATGAGATAAGTACTGTTATTACTCTGTTTTACATGAGAGGGAACTAAAGCTCAGAGATCCTAAACAACTTAACCTAAGGTCACATAGCTAGTAAATGACAAAACTAGTAATCAGGTGGTTTGGTTCCAGGATCTGAGCTTTACTTGCTGGGAAGAAAACTATTTGAGAGAGAGTAAGGGATGGAGGGTGCTGACAGTGGAGATAAGACTTGGCCTACCCTCAATGTCCTTAGAATTTTGTCGAGGGCAAGACCTTTATCTATGACTGGGGCACCTGGGTGGCTCAGATGGTTAAGCATCTGCCTTTGGCTCGGGTCATGATCTTGGGGTCCTGGGATCGAGCCCCACGTTGGGCTCCCTGCTCAGCGGGGAGCCTGCTTCTCCCTCTCCCTCTGCCTGCTGCTTCCCCTGCTTGTACACTCTCTCTTTCTGTCAAAAATAAATAAAATCTTTAAAAAAAAAAAAAAAGACCTTTATCTATGACATATTCCCTCAGTGTCAGCCTTAAGACACATGAAGCCATGTGGTAAAAAAAAAATCAGGTCTTTCCAGAATATATTTTTTTATTAGCAACAAAATTCTTGCTGCTTGGAAGTAACTGTAAATGACCCAAGAAGGAGATTCTGGTTCCATTTCTGATCCCATGCCCAGCAGAGATGGCAGGCAAGCCAAAAACAGCTAAATGATTAAGTAGCAAGACCACTTCAGCTGGGCATGAAAGTTCCAGCTATGGGAATCTAGTATGTGGCAGAGTGGAAGGAATCAGCTCAGAGCACTCTCCTTCTCACTACTGTTACTGTTCAACCTTATCAAATAATAACCAGAACTTGCCACTCGAATCAGGTTTGGGTTTTTTTTCCCCCTTCTCTTTATTTCATTTTTGTTTTCTACTCCTATAAATAAAAGTCCATCCTGAAGTGTTTAGGACAATTAGGTGAACTCATTTATCTGCTCTAATTTTTCACGTAAAATTCAATTTTGATTAAAATGTCCAAATCTATTTGATCTGGACAAAACATTGGGGATAGGTTTTATCTATTCTTCTTTTTATGTAGGAGGAAACAAAGCACAGAATAATTACATGATCCACAAACAATGGACACCCAGATAGTATGTGAACTGGGACTAAAACCAAACCACCTATCTCTCATTTCAGTGCCCTTTCCACCCCGAAAGTAGTAAAGAGTGTCCACTGTAGTGTGTTTGCTCTACCTCTGTCTTGGTAGAAAGTCCTATTTTATTATTTTATTTTTTAAAGATTTTATTTATTTATTATTTATTTATTTGAGAGAGAGAAAGAGAGACAGTGAGAGAACACAAGCAGGGCGAGTGGCAGAGGGAGACAGAGAAGCAGGCTCCCCACTGAGCAGGGACCCCCATGCAGGACTCGATCCTAGGACCCTGGAATCCTAACGGGAGCTGAAGGCAGATGCTTATCCACCCAGGCGCCCCAAAAGTGCCATTTTATTTCCTCTTTCCACATGAAGTAATTTCCTATCTTGTATGGTATGGCAGCTGTTTACCAATGTTTCATGCCTACAGGAAGATTGGATTTCCCTGCCTTCTAGAAGTTGGGGATGGCCGTGTGAATTTCTTTGACCAACGAAATACAAGCGGAAATGACAATTATGGGATACTTCTGAGACAAAACATTTATTTAGTTGTCAATGTGAGACTTTCCAGAGCTCTTTTCCCTTTCCACATTAACTACAGAGGCTATGTTTCCCAGATGATACAAGATGGTGATGCTGACTTCAGCATGGATGGCTGAGTTGCCGCATTGAAAACAATTGTCTCTGGAAAGTAACCCAGACCCTGAGATACTAAGCAGGTATTTCAGTGAGTGAGAAATAAATCACCATTGTGTTAACTCACCAAGATTATAACCTCATTTGGTACTGCAGAATAATCTAGCCTATCCTGATTATTACAGATGGGCTTTAGGAATCTATATTAAGGGGCGCCTGGGGTGGCTCAGTCGGTTAAGCATCTGCCTTCAGCTCAGGTCATGATCCCAGGGTCCTGGGGTCGAGCCCCCGCATCGGGCTCTGTGCTCAGCAGGGAACCTGCTTCTCCCTCTCCCTCTGCCTGCCTGTCTGACTACTTGTGACCTCTTTCTCTCTCTCTGTCAAATAAATAAATAAAATCTTTTTTTAAAAAAAGGAATCGATATTAACTATACTAGTGAGCACCTGTTAGGTGTTAGGCACCATGATAAGTATCTGGGATTATGTTCTCATTTAATAATTTAACTTTATAATGACCCAAATAAAGCATGCATCTATATCATTTGCAAATGAAGACATTGAGTCTCAGAGAATGTAAGTAAATTCCTAAGTTTACTCAACTAGTAAGAACCAGAGTCACTCCTAGGCATGTCTAGCTCTAAAGCTTCTGTATGTTTGTTTGTTTTCCCCCTACACAGCACTGCTTGACTTAGGAGTGGTGTTACTCACTGAGTGCTCAAAAGTAGTAATTGAAGGGCACCTGTTTGGCTCGGTTGGTAGAGCATGCACCTCTTGATCCTGGGGTTCTGAGTTCGAGCCCCATGTTGGTTGTAGAGCTTACTTTTAAAAAATTAATGAATTAAAAATATAAAAGTGACAACTGATCCCATAAGCATTCTGTGGAGTGCCTACAGTGTGTTTATCACCGCGCCAAGTGTTCTGGGTGATAGATGCACCCTGTCCTTAAGGAATTCAAGAGTCTAGTTGAGGGGAGTTAAGCACATGAAATAATAATGAACAATAAGAGATGTGAGTCTGGTGTTAACAGCCTGTAAGCCTTGAACTGGGACTTGAAGGTTAGTTAGGATGTAGACGGATGAGAAACATTGGGGAGACATGTCCACACTGTCCACCATTGTGGGGAAGAATATGGACTTAAATGTCAGCCCTACCATTTATGCTTCTCTCAGTCCCGTCCCTTCATTCATGAAATGGGTCAGTGATAGTACTCACATCATGGGGTTGTGGTGACAATTACATCGGACAATGAGTATCACTTAGCAAAGTGAGGGCACACAGTGGGTGCTCAATAAATGTTAGCTGTCTTCCTGGGGCGCCTGGCTGGCTCAGTTGTTGGAACATCTGACTCTTGATCTCAGGGTTGTGAGTTTGAGCCCCATGTTGGGTGTAGAGGTTACTTTAAAAAATATATATTAGCTGTCTTCCAATGGCTGGAAATAATAGGCATTGGTAGGAAAACCAGCATGTGAAGTAAATGATATTTGTGGTAATATCCATGGGCTTAGAGGGTCCCATTTATGTCTGATTCTTTCCTTGAGATGCTTAGAAGATCAAACAGCCCCTAATGAATGTGGCAAGTTTATCTCTACACTAAGTGCTATGGGGGTACAAAGATGAACTAGGCATGACCTCTCTTGATTTGAAGAGCTTGAATGTATTCAGGGAGAAGGGCTCAATGGAATCACCACAGGAATGACAGGAGAGAGAGGAGGGGAAAGTGCAGAGGAAGGGATGATGATGGTACCCTCAGCTCCAGGGTGATGAAACAGAACCCAGGTTTTATGTAATAGATGCTAATGGTAAGCATCGCTGCTGACATTATTCTTACCATTTTTACAAACCTACTTCAGCAGCTGAATGGATGCTAGCTGCTACTCGTGCCTATGTAACTTTTCCTTTATGCAGTAAAGCTGAGCAAAGAGTATGGGTTTTTGAGTCACACTGACTTGGTTTCAAATCCTAATCAGTCACTTACTTGTCTCATCTTAGGAAAAAAAATTTTTTTTAAAGATTTTATTTATTTATTTGACAGAGAGAGACACAGGGAGAGAAGGAACACAAGCAAGGGGGAGTGAGAGAGGGAGAAGCAGGCTTCCCACTGAGCAGGGAGCCTGATGCAGGGCTCGATGCAGGGCTCGATGCAGGGCTCGATCCCAGGACCCTGGGATCATGACCTGAGCTGAAGGCAGACACTTAACGACTGAGCCACCCAGGCACCCCTTCTTAGGAAAATTTCTTAACCCACTTGAACTTTAGTCTCCTCATCTGTAAAGTGGGGATAATAATACCCACCTTGCAGGATTCAAAATGGATTAGGAAGAATATATTTAAAACACCTAGCACAGTGATTCTTTCCAGAACTGTTGCTCTTATTAACTGTGGATCTTCAAGATTCTGGCAAGCAGTTTTTGCTAAGACTGTGATTTGTGAATTTTTACACTTGCAGAGAGCTACTTGGAAGGATCAAGAATATTACATGGAAATCCTCTTCTACTAACTCCTTCACTCAATGATTCCATCTCCCTTTGTCTTTTGATTTCTGAGGAAAAGAATATAATCTAGAAGGCTGTAAGAAGTACAGAGTACCAATCCATGTGGAAAATGAGTATGGTAACTTTATTCATATTAATTTTAATGAGTCAAAGATCAGACACAATTGGTTCTTTAAAGTGGGAATCTTCCAGATGCTCATATTCTCCTTTCATATACATAAAAATGAACCAGTGTAGTTACTATTTTCACCTCTCTCTTCTTCTTGTTTTAGTCTAAACTCACCGAACAATTAAATATATGTCAAGTGAAATCAAGTGATAAAAATCTCACTCTTTATTCTGAGGGCTGGACTGGTATCTATGGGAGGAAGACTGAATCCTCTGCTATCTTGAAGATATTTACATTTTGGCTATAAATCTTGGGGACATTTATACCCCCAGGCCAGAGCAAGCCTGCTTTAAGTTGAACTTTTGGATTCGTTGGTGGTCACAGAGGGACACTAGGAGGTATATTTTCTTGCTATTCAGCTCTTTCTGAAATATTTTTTTTCATAAACAGTCACTATTGATTTTGCTTTGTTCTTGTTAAACTGGAGTTTGTGTTCATTATGGAATTTTCTTTTCTTTTTTTTTTAAGATTTCATTTATTTATTTATTTATTTTTGACTTTATTGTTATGTTAATCACCATACATTACATCATTAGTTTTTGATGTAGTGTTCCATGATTCATTGTTTGTGCATAACACCCAGTACTCCATGCAGAACGTGCCCTCTTTAATACCCATCACCAGGCTAACCCATCCTCCCACCCCCCTCCCCTCTAGAACCCTCAGTTTGTTTCTCAGAGTCCATCGTTTCTCATGGTTCGTCTCCCCCTCCGATTTCCCCCCTTCATTCTTCCCCTCCTACTATCTTCTTCTTCTTCTTTTTTTTTTTCTTAACATATATTGCATTATTTGTTTCAGAGGTACAG
The DNA here is from genome assembly GCF_004348235.1 of Phoca vitulina. NCBI lineage: Eukaryota > Metazoa > Chordata > Mammalia > Carnivora > Phocidae > Phoca > Phoca vitulina. Next base: position 23,629,065 of record NW_022589729.1, read on the forward strand.
ATCTTCATTTATTTATTTATTTTTTTTTTTTTAAAGATTTTATTTATTTATTTGAGAGAGAGAATG